>NC_056735.1:131964743-132189743 GCF_019279795.1 Protopterus annectens
TCATACAATAGGGTTCAGATAGATTTGATTTGTCATTTTATTCAGATTATACTTGAAAACAGTGCTTTTGTGTTTGAAGGTGAATATTTTCTGACAAAAGTCTGGTGTAGCTATGGGCGCTCCCTGTGCCAATAGCTATGTCAACATGGTACTTGGCCAGTGGGAGAATACCCATGTTTTTACATATGTTGAATACTCTGGTTTTATTAAATTTATTCTTGATTTTTGAATGATACTTTTATGTTATGGGTTGGTACAATAAAGGATTTGCATAGTTTTGTTGAATACCTTCATGATACCATACCTTTTTTGAAACTGTCTTTGAAATATTCAGTTACCAGTATAACACTTTTGGATGCTAATTTTTTTAGGCAGTCAGATTTGTCCTATGGGACAAGGTTAATTAGGAAAGGATGCTACAGGAATCCACTGCTCCATAGAACATGCATGCATCCTGGGTATGTTTTAGGAATATTGTTAAAGGGCAAGGCATTCACATTTTTTTTCAAATATTTTATGGATTTTCAAAAAGACAAAACATAATTTCTACTAGAATACAAATGAAGCAAAAGACAAACTATATACAATATGTACATATGGCCTATATGAAAAAATAATGAGAATAACTTACAGTTAGAGACAGGTAGTTACACATAACAAAAAAATCAGTGTAGTTTCTCCAAGTACTAAGAAGATGTGTCCAAGGCATTCACATTTTGAGGTTGAATGAATGTGAGAAAGGTTTTGTGAGTGACCTCAAGACACTTAGAAGTAATTTTATTGAACAGGGATACAAAGAGAGAGGAGTGGACTAGAGTTTATTGCAGAGTGTACAGGTGAGAGGGTCACGAGCTAGACCCTACTTCTCTGTTGTTACAGAGAATTGTGACTGTGATAGAGTTGGGAGACCAAAGAGGAGATATTTCATTTTCGTTGCACTATAGTAGTGATATTGGTGTCTTTACCAACATCATAAAGAAACATTGGCAGATACTTTTCATTGATTAAAAGTTTAAAAATGTGGAGATTCACCATCTTTTACTTTTAGAAATAAGAAACGTCTGAAAAGAATGTTATGTTATCCTGATAGTTATTGGAGGGTTATGTCAGTGGATAAGGTCCTTGGTACCCATCTATGTGGCAAATGCAATTTTTGTGGGTTCATAGACAGCAGTAATTAGTTCATGCATCCTGATACAGGTACTAGGTTTGTATTTAAGATATGAGCTAATTGTGATACCAGAGATTTAATTTATTTAGCTCTTTGTGTTGTCTGTACTTCATTTTATGTTGGTAAGACCAATCAGAGTCTTAAAGAGTGCATAAGGGAGCATCTATATCAGATCAGAATACATAGTAAATGTAATGTCTTAGATAAGCATGTGGATGACAAAGGGACTCCACATCAGTTTAGACTTTTCTCTTTTGCTTTTCTCTTCACATCTGTACTGAAAATGGTCTCTGCCTACTTGGAACTATTCCAGTTTATAAAAATGAATAAATAAATTCATATATACTTACAGCACTTGTTTGTGTGTTGACCATTATTTTCCCTTTAACTAAGCTGAACTTGATTACTTAATACTAGTGTATGCTCTCTGTACACGTGTTCTCTCGCACGTAAGACACAGTGCTAGGCACTGTTCTCACTTTTATTCTGCTGGGGTCATAAAGTCAACTAAGTTACTTTCATGCTGAATGTTTTTTGCTTTACAGCATTGATCACTCACAAAAACAGCGCTAAGCACTGTTCCCTGAATTATTCTGCTGCAGGATATATTGTTAACTAAGCCAATAAAATGATAAATGTTGTATAGTTTAATATATGAATCTCTTGCATGACACAGCGCTAAGCACTTTTCTCAGCTTTATTCCACTGAAACTATAAGGCACTAAGCTACTTTTATGCTAAATTATATGTGTGTTAAAGTGATTTAATATCCAACTATAAGAACTGAATTGCTATAATTTAAGGAGTCTCTATCAAAGATGTTTTAGCAAGGCAAAGATGGACAATTTTGTGCATTTGTTCAGACTGTGTTTTTTACTGCTTAGGTTAGTTTTCTCTTACTTGTAACTCAATAGCATTGAATGTTGCTACAATCACAACTACAGCTCCATGAAACCTTATTTGTTTTCTGCTCTGATCTTTTTCCTCCTAGAATTCTATCCAGTAAATCTGTATTTTTCCACCTTAATTGAAATACAGAGTATCCTGTCCTACAGCTATACACTGAAATCTCCTCCCCCAGAAAACAGCAACAGAATACTGCTGCAAACAGTCTGAAACAAAGCATGTTAGATGTTTCTATAAATTCCAAACTTGTTACAATCTATTAAACTGCCCTGTTATTTAGGCAGTGTACCTAGGAAACCATTTTTAGCACTGTACCTTAAACAACCAGCTGAACAATTCCCCTCTCTCTCAGCATTTTTTCCTTCTCTCCCAACTATTGAAACCCTATGCAGAACACTTAATTATTTTTATTAAATCCTGTAGTGCTCCTACCCATCTCCCAGTACTCCATAAGGGCTCAAAACAAAAACTCCATGAAAGGGTCTACTCTACCTTGTATTATGGTTGTATTTTACTAGCTTTTTACCTTTAAATTGGCTCCTAAACCTACTGATAGTCTTCCTTCATCTATTGCCCGCTACGATCCCTTCCTTGCCCCCAATTCTCACCCGCCCCCAGTGGTCCTACCTTTATTACAAACAGTAATCACTGCCACCTTTCAAACAACCTATAACATAACTACACCTATACTTCCTCCTACAGTTTCTCACTACTATCACTCCTACTCAGCTAATATGTACAAGCACACCATACCTATACTCACTGCATGCACACTCCTTGCATACATCACATCTTACCAAATCTCCACCATTCCTGCAATCAACCACTACCACTGTACCACCACACACACCACCACTCATATCCCACCTCTGCTTTACTACTCTCCTATCAGGTCAACAATCTTCCTGATACACCCTCTATACAGACTACAGACCACAATACCTAAACTAAAAACAGCCACACAACTTAACATAACCCTGCCACCATGCCTATTACCCACAGAACACAATCAAAAAACTTCTCTTATAAGCAAGCATATACATAAATTGATAAAACTAATAATCTCATCCATATCCAACCTAGCAAGCAGTGGAGACATCCATCCCAATCCTGGCTCCTCATTCTCCAACCCCTCCCCTCATAATCAGACTACAAACCAAATCTTCTCCCAAATCACAGCCAATAAAAAGCCAACCAACCTCCTTCTGATAAGCCTAAATATTAGAAGTATATGCACCAAGGTGCATAAATTCCATGCCACCATAGACTTCTACTCCCCTGATGTAGTGATCCTTACAGAAACATGGTTAAAACCATACATTACTAATGAGCAAATCCTCCCTACCAGTTACAATATACTAAGAGTAGACCAACTAAACAAAAAGGAGGTGGTATAGCTATAATATTTAAATAGCATCTAGACATCCAGATCTTAAAGTTAGCAGCTCCCCAAATAGGTAAGGAAGAAATAATATATACCAACCTTAAAATAAACCAAAATAAAACCATAAACATAATAGAATGCGAATTTCCACCTGGTCAAAACATCCCTCCACTAGAAAACCTCCTCAGCTGGACTACCCACCACCTACTCCAAGAAACTTTAATTCTAGGAGACTTCAACACTGACTGGAAATTCTGTTCTAGCAACCACTCAACCCATCATGTAAACCTTCATGGCTTCACCCAACTAGGATAAATAAAAACTCCAGCAAACACACTACCCTTGACTGGATACTAGTCAATAAGAGCCCCCAGTCATATATAGCAGGCTACCTATCTAACAGCTTCAGTGATCACTCCCTACCCTTCATACTAAGAAAACACCTTTATAAAGTGAAACTCATCATCTACCATCAAATACGCAAAAAAACTACCTTCAAACCTCTCTCATTTAGCTCATCCCTAAAAGACTGTAACTGGCAACCTCTAAAATACATCAGACTAGATGACGCAGTTGACTACTTGAATAAAACATTCTTAAGCATCCTTAATTACCACGCCCCCATAAAACATTCCCAAACTGAAGCCCAACTATCTCCATTGCTACAAAAAACACAAAGTCTGAAATGAAAAACAGGGATAAAGCCTGGGACAACTGGCACAAAACCAAAAACCCCTCTACTAGGCAAAAATTCCTAGAACTACGCAATAGAACCAAAAAGCTTATAAAACAGGACAAAATCCAATACTACCAGTCTGCACTTACCTCCTCCCAACATAAACTCCATCCTCCACCCAGGTAAAGTAAGTACCCCACTCCTAACTTAACTCACTCCTTCAAACATATTGCTACCTCTTTCAACAATCACTTCACACAAACTGTACTATCACTAGCTAGACAACCCAACCCCCCCATAAGCCCACACCATCAACTACAACGAACAATCTCCCCACTAGCTTCTCTTTCTCTCCTGTTCCTACCTCCAAAATAAAACAATTATTAACTAAACTTAAAACCACCAGATTAGCAGCAAACAACTTCCTGAGTGAATACCTTCAACTTGCAGGTGACGCTCTAGCCTACCCAGTATCACTCCTGATTAATAGATCTCTGTCAGAAAGTTATGTTCCCACACTATGGAAAGTTGTTGTTGAGTCTTTCGGCTTTTCCTGGTTAGGGGTCGCCACAGCGGAACTCCGGTCCGCTAATGATTGGTAGTTGATTTTTACGTGCCGAGTTACTAGCCCTGACGCACAACCTTCAACGAAGGTATGCCCATTCATGCATGTCTCCACGAAGAAGACGGTCTAACTGAGAATCGAACTGGACAGCATCTTACTGTGAGGTGAAAACGCTACCGCAACACCACCACCGCAGATCCCACACTATGGAAAGTCTCACATATAATTCCCCTACACAAAGGAGGCCCCTCCACAGATCTAACCAGTTACTGCCCCATAGCTATCCTCTCGCCACTCTCCAAAATACTAGAGAGATGCATTCATTCTCAAGTCTAAGATCACCTCCTTGCTAACAACCTCCTCTCCAACACACAACACGGTTTCCGACCTAACCATAGCACCACCACCGCCTTACTCTCTTTCTCTAACACTATCCTACAAAATAAAAATACAGGTTTTCTCTCCTCAGCTACCTTCCTAGACCTCTCTAAAACTTTCAACATCGTCCCACACAAACAACTCATCTCGCTTCTCAATAACCTATCCTTCTCTCAACCAGTCATCAACTGGTTAAGAGTTACCTATCTGACCACCAACAAGCAGTTATTTGGCAGAATGACCTATCCCCCTAACTGCCAGTCTGCATACGGGTTCTCCAAGGGTCCATCCTGGGACCCCTAGTCTTCTCTATTTTCACCAATATTCTAGCCTCAGCCACAACACATGGCACACTCATACAATATGCAGATGACTCAACCATCATCTGCACAGCCTACTTCCTACCCGAACTGCAAAAAGTCACACAGGAAGTATTTTCCTCTATTGAAACTTGGTTATCCGATGCCCAACTAATACTCAACCCAAACAAAACAAAATTACTAATCTTCCAACCCACCAAACCTACCCTAGACAGCTCTCACTTTAACATCACAGCAAAAGACAACATCACCATCCATCCTACAGAACACACCAAATTACTAGGAGTAGAGATAGACAATAAACTGAACTTTGACATTCACATTTCCATGACCATTAAAAAGTACACAAAAAACTAGGAGCTTTATATAGAAATCAGCAACTACTTACCAAAGCAGCTAAAATTTCGATAGCAAATTCTCATCTTATCTCTACCCTACTCTACACCACTCCAATATTTACTAACCTTAGACAATGCAACCTAAATAAGCTCAAAACCTGCTACAACAAAATCACCAAATTTGCCACAGGGGCTTCCTACCATACTCACCACTCTCTCACTAGCAGAACTGGGCTGGCTTTAGCTCCCCCACCTCCTTCAATGGTACCAACTCACACTCGCCCACAAACTAATAAACCAACCACTAAAAGTACCATCTCTCCAGAATCTACTCCAATCCTGCATAACCATGAGACCACTAAGATCCAGCCACAAAAACCTCCTACAGGTCAAAAGAGTCAATAACTCTGCTGGAGAAGCATTATTCTCCTGCACTATAGCCAAACTCTGGAACTCCCTCCCATCCTCAATTAACTCTGTAACTTCTTTCACCCACTTCAAATCCTTACTAAAATCACACTTAATCACTTGCCAGATATGCCCTTGCCCCCCCCCCCCTCTAATACCATCCACTCCACTCACCACCTCTCTCGGCACCCTATCAACAACCTACTTGGCTTGGCTACTCATGTTCCCAGCTACCTACCACATAGTATTAATTTCTTATAGCAACAACTGCTAATGGCTGTTATGTACCTCAAAAACAGATTGTATCAATTGTTCACTGATGAATCTCAACTACATTTGTAACCATGCTTAGTATATGTCACCATATTTTAAAATTGTACTATGTTCTACAGCTGTTACACATCTATGTTTTATTCTTGTCTTACATCCTCAGCTGGACTAATGTCTATATTTTAAATGCTATGTTTTTTAACTGTATAATGTAAGTAATACTTAATGTGGAGCTTTTCTCCCCGGGCCTCCACTGAAAATGGACCTGTGTCCAGTCGAACTCTCCCAGTCAACAAAAGTAAATAAAATAATAAAATGTACAGTGTAGTTTTGAAGCAAAAACAATTAACAGTTGGTGCTACACTTATTTAAAATGGTTTAAATACAATGTCTGAAGACGAATTTGAAATATCTAAGGTAAATTTATCGAATGTCTGTTCTGGCAGATAATACTTCAAAGAGTAAGACGGATTTAGAGTTTCGTGAGCGAGAAAATATGGACACATATGGTGATGTAGGTACCAACACTTGTAAGTCACTTACTGTGACTTGGGTGATCATTAGGTAGGAGTAAGAGAGTTGTTCACCTGCAACAAAAGTAAGTGTTTTGACATCTTTAATATGTCTAATATCACTGGCATAGGACAAGGTCAGAGGTGCCTGACCTTGTCCTGTGCCAGTGATATTAGACATATAAAAGATGTCATTTTTTTCCAACTGGGGCATCCTAACTTCAGATGATCGCATAAAAGAACTAGTGGGTGAGAGACCCACATTTAGTTATAAAAATAAAAAGTCTTTAAAGCGAAGTCTGTGTTATAAGGATAACAGGGAGGCTGTGGTCACTAGACAGACCCCTATGGGGACTCGCCCTTGTGGGTGGTGTAAGTTTTGCTGTCATATAGACACATCACGTGAGTTTAAACATCCTGTTTCTAACCAGATTTTCTTTTAGAGTCACTACGAACTGTAGAACTAAGAACCTGGTTTATCTTGCCACCTGCAAAGAATGTGCTAGTTTTTATTTGGGGATGACTAACAGGATGTTTTATGAAAAGATTAGGGAACACACATGCAATTAGGAAGGTGATTTTACCAATGCCTTGGCAAAACATGTATTTGAGTCTGGCTTAACACACAGTTTTGGTTTCAAGGCTGTAGAAGTTATATCTGAGGATTCACAGGGGGGGGCGACCTCAGGAATTTTACTGAGGAGAGAGAGCTGCACTGGATTTTAAAGCTTTTTGCTGACAAGAAACCTGGACTTAATGATAAGGTTTCTTTAAAACCTGTGCTGAAGTCAAAGGATTTACCTAGATAATCACTGCCTTCATTTTATAGGCTAATTGATTGTTTTAAATTGTATATAATGTGGTCTTATGTGAAATGTTAGTCTGAAGAAGCGCTTTGTGCGAAATCGCTCACCTTTTTTACTTGCTATTTTGTGGTTTTATTAAAGGACTTTACTTCAGCCTTGTCACTGGGATTTTGTTCATATAAAAACTTTGCCCACAAACCAGAAATACATATTGCACAATTGCAAAGAATGTTGTAATAATATTTTCCTCGCGGTGGTGGTGCTGCAGTAGTGTTGTCGCCTCACAGTAAGACGCTGTTTGGTTCGATTCTCAGCTAGAGTGTCTTCTGCGTGGAGACATGTGTGAATGGGCATACCTTCATTGAAGGTTGTGCATCAGGGCTGGTAACTCGGCACGTAAAAATCAACTACCAATCATTAGTGGACCAGAGTTCCGCTGTGGCGATCCCTAACCGGGAAAAGCCGAAAGACACAAACAAACAATCTAAAAATGTTTTAGTGAAAAATACTAATTTAGAGTTATGAGTGGTCTTAACAATATTCAGCTTTTAAGTCTTACAAGTAGTCACTGTAATTGATACTTACACATCTGTGGGCTGTCTCCAGTCTTGAATTCCCTGATCCAATGGTCGAGGGTATCCTTCTTCCTCCTCCAGTGGTCATCGTATTGGTGTTGATATTGTTCACTGGTATGGGGTTACCTCTAGCTCTGGTCAAAGCCCTGTCAACACTATCCCATGCTTCAAATATGTATTCTGAGCCTGAACAGTCCCTCTGCAGTAACCAGTGTCCATGATGCTGGACTAGGAGTACAACAAACACTTTGGACTCCTGGACATTGCATCTCTGAGATCAGAAGCATGCTCCCTCGTCACAAACACCAGACATCTCTACCAGAGATGAAGCCCAATGTAGAATGAGGTTTTACCACCAAATGCATTTGTATCTTG
This sequence comes from Protopterus annectens, assembly GCF_019279795.1. Classification (NCBI taxonomy): domain Eukaryota; kingdom Metazoa; phylum Chordata; order Ceratodontiformes; family Protopteridae; genus Protopterus; species Protopterus annectens. The sequence goes on from NC_056735.1 coordinate 131,973,428, forward strand.
ATGTTTTGCCACCAATTACAGTTATTAAAATCTTACTGGGTGGGCACAGAGTGTTTGAAAATGTTGCATGATGCTTACCATCATGCAAACACAGTCCAAGGATTCTCCACTTTCAGTGCTTGTGCTACACGGAATTTACAAAGGGATGATGCACATTGCAGTTTCTGAATTCGGAACTCTTACAACAGCATTCACTATAACGTTTTGACATTAGGATGCTCTCAACTCTTTACATTTCCAAGGCCAATATAACTCACAGGTGCAATAAACAGGTCTCCAACACAAATGCAGATACAGTAAACAATAAGTTGGCTATGCATCATGAGCATCAGACAAAGATTTTGTATCCCTGCATCAGAAAGGTAGAAAACAGGGATATGGCACAGTTATTATCTCAGGGACAGGGTGTTGTGTGGGGGGGCAGTAGGCCTAGGCTGACACAAAAGGTCGGTGAGTGTGTGTGAATAATAAGGCAGATATTTGGACAAAATAACAAATGGGCAGATACAGAAAATTAATATATGCTGTGTGTGTGTCTGTAGGGGTCCTCCAGGTGAAGATGTGAGCCATGCATGGTAGAGGTTGCAGTTCATTGTTGTTGTTCCCAACCACGAGAACTGGTACTACCAGGAGTTGCACTGGCATGTTGATGTCCAGAACCATGCTCAGATGCAGTACCATTACCTGAATGTGACAGCAGTTTGCTGGACAAGGTGCCTTCACGGGAACATCCAGGACCATGACCGCATGGCCTGCTACATCTGTGTGTGGACTGCACAGTCACAATGCAGCAGTGGAAGTACTGCCACTATGGGAGCATAACAGGGTATGGCTACATTGGTTGACAGCAGATGAAGTGTCTGACCTATGTCCACAAGGAAGCTGTTCTCCTCCCAGCAGACGTTCCATCACAGACACTGCATGTTCCATGACAGACACCCCTTGCTCCATCGCAGACACCCCATGTTCCTTGTCGTTCATCTGATCCAGTGAATCAGAAACATGATGGAGACAGTCATGTATGTCAGACTGTGTCACATCCACAATCCTGAGCATTTGTCTGGAGCACGTATGGGAACATGCCTGTGCCTCCATGAGGGCCCTCAATATACATTGCGTGGCATGGGAAGTGATGCCTGAACAAGGTGGAGGAGGAACAGCAGGCCCCCCTGAACACCCCCTATAAACCCTGCTACATGACACCTTACCCACACTTTGGGTTCGGCCAGCCTCAGCAGGCACTGAAGCCACAGTAGCCACATTTCCCTGTTCAATGTCCTTGCCTTCCACCTGTCCAAGATCTGTGTTTTCAGTGGACTGGGTAGGCATAGGCATACGCATTGTGTCCAATGTAAATGCAGGGGATGGCTCTATGTCAACCTATGTGTGAGATTCAGCCTCAACACCCACCAACTGTGCCTCAGTTTGGCCACCATCATTGTCAAACTCTGCTGCTACACTGACATCAGGTGGCATAGGGACCACAGTTCCACTGTAAGAATCACTTGTGATAAAGAAATAGACACACAGGAATACATTAATACTGGTACTACTATAATGCAATATATGCTAACAAAGTAACAATGCTGCCACTATTACAGACAGTCCAGTAATACACACAACATGCCTGAGATCAAACTCACATACTGCAATATTTGTTTAAACTGATCAACAGTACTCACATAAAACTGTTTGGCCTACCAACTGCAGAAGGCAAGCTTTCCTGGAAGCCTGTTGGTCCTGATAGAAGTTAAGAAAGAGGTAAGGGCAACAACACAATCTACCATATCACAAGAATAATACATTTCCCCTTTATAGCTGCATTAAACAAGCCTTTAGACAAATATGTGGCTGACAAGTTCAAGCTAAGCATATAACAGTAGCAATTTTCAATCCCCACAACCAAATAAATACATGTGACACAGAATTAGCTTATTCATTTAACTTCACTAAATATACAACAGTATTCAACAGTTCTAATAAGAAGGCCTACCTGGAAGCTCCTCTTGGGATGTGATTGGTCTGTCCAACACACTGCCCCTCACAGTTTCCTGTGAGGATTGGGTGGTCCTTAAATCAGCTAGTAACTACACATTGGGGGTTAGTGGTGGTTCTCCTTCTTGCAGCAGTGATCATATCAGTCACCCTGTGGCACACCTACAGCATTCACATCAGCAACAGTTTGTGGCCCATATATTGCCTTCCCCTTTGCAGGAGGAAGGCACCATGTTACTGTAAAGCATCAATTATTACATTGTTTTCAGCATCTGAGAATAGTCTTATACATGGATTCACATATCTTGATGCCATAATTGTAGATGGCCTACAAGAAACAGATAAATAAAACATATAAGTATCACACAACTACAAGTTATTGTTTACATATACAACAGAAAAGGTAGCCAGTCAGTATTACCCACTGGAAAAACATAATACAGCCTACAGATGTCAAATACTAACAACAGGCAGGATGCAAAAGAAAGAGAGTAACAAGAACAAGATAATCTTGTTACTGCCATATCAGTAACTCACCTTACCCCCCCCCCCCCATCCCCACAAAACAACAGGCAAATGATCATATTGACTAACAAAATATTTTTGGAATGCTACAAGTGCTGCCAAAAGTCATGTTCCTGAAACACTTCCACATATTTCTCACACAGCAGTCATTTTTATTTATTTTAATGTATTCTCAGTCATGTCTGCCTCTGAAATGGCTGGGCAAACATGGCCGTGACATCAGTACTCTTCTAAGTAATGCACACAGACAACAGTGTAAAAGCCTGTGCTTTGCATTATTTTTAAATACATTCCAGCATATGCAGTATGTAGGTGACAAAATGTAACAATATCTTGTGAGAATGAATACTCCTCTGTAGAGATATTTTGCTGAAAACATTTGTTCTCAGTGTTCCAAACATATAGAACTAACATCAGCTCGCCTACTACAGGGTTGCTTTTTTATATGGTGTACATTATTAATGGATTGACTGCGGTGGTGGTGCTGCGGTAGCATTGTCGCCTCACAGTAAGACGCTGTCTGGTTCGATTCTCAGCTAGAGCGTTTTCTGCATGGAGACATGCATGAATGGGTGTACCTTCATTTAAAGTTGTGCGTCAGGGCTGGCAACTCGACACGTAAAAATCCACTGCCAATCATTAGCGGACCGGAGTTCCGCTGTGGCGACCCCTAACCAGGAAATGCCGAAAGACACAAACAAACATTATTAATGGATTGCAGCTGTGAGTGATTATTGTTTGGAAGGGGAAATCACAACAGCACTACAGGCTGCCTTACTTACAATAGATGTCTCAGCTTAGATCTAGAAAGTATTAAGTGTAAAGTTGGAAATATGAGTAAGCAACACACAATTCACAGGTTATGTCCCTTAACATCCAAGCTGGCTTTCTTTTCTTGACAGCTGCATATTATATGATTTTCAGTTCATATCCTCAAACATGTTAAGGACAATGACACAGAATAGGTTATGCAGTGCATGTCTCAAAATACTGTGGCAAAATCTGCCATGTGTGACTGGCTGTACCATGTTGCCTATTGACAGCATCAGGTGAATGACACATGGGAATGAAGGGTATTTGGGATGGACAGAGAGGTGTCAGTTATGGAATTGGCAGTGTCTGTGATGGAAAGTCTGCTTGGAGGGCAACAGCATTCTCATGGGTGTAGATCAGCCGCATCATTTGCTGCCAGCCAATGTAGACATGTCTGATCACTCTCACATACTGCCAGTACTTCCAGTGAGTCTGCTGTCCACACACAGATGTGGTAGGCCATGGGAATCATGGTCATGGGTGTCCCCATGATGAGAGCTAGTCCAGCAAACATCAGTCAAGTTCAGGTAGCAGCACTGCATTTGACTGTGGTCCTGGATGTCAATGTGGGGAAGTAAATAGTGTGGGAAGAAATAGCCAGGGAATTGTTATGGCTAAGCTTGTATAGGCCCTAGGGCTGATAGCCTAATACCACCTTATGAACCTATGAACCTATGTGCTAGTGCAACTCCTGTCAGGGGTGTCAATGATGAAGTGCCACCTCTACCATGCATGAATCACACCTATCTGACAGACCAAGACATAGATCGAGCACAGGGCTTGGCTGTGGTCATGCACACACAGTCACACAACTATTTGACCTGGAGAACCTCTACAGATACACACACCACTGTTGCTCATTTAGTCTCACTGGCCCATTTGTTGTATACATGTCTGCCTTCTTCTCTTTTTGCTCACACACACTCACTGACCTTGTGTGCCAGCCTAGGATTCCTGCACCCCTACCCCCAACAACATAGTCTGCAAGTGATGATAACTGTGCCATATCCCTGTTTTCTATCTTTTGGATTCAGGACACAAATGCCTTCTTTCTTATGCTCATGGTGCATAGGTGACGTATTGCTTAGTATATCCGCATTTCTGTTAAGTGATCATTGTACCTTGAACATATAGTCTCCTTGAAAAGTTTATACATCAGAATTTCACAACCTTATACTGATTTCACCTGTGAAGGTTTTGAAGTAAGAAACTGGAATCTTTATTGTATCATTCATTTCTAACTTCTCTCTTTAAGGATTTCCCAGTGCAAACATATGATGCACATTATAAGTCATGCCATCATATTCAGATATTAGCATTGTATGATAGGACTGTAGTGAAATCTGGTCAGAACAGTAAAACAGTATAATGATCTCCTTTGCATTACCCTCACCAGCTGCATGCAGTAGCCGGATAGACCACAGGCCTTTGTCATAAGCCTATCATAGGGGCTAAAAATCATGCCATGATTTATGTGGCTAAATGAAAAGCCATGTCACTATAATATGTGTTATAGGATGAGGTTGCATCTGCCCAGCCTACAGCCCATTGTCTGACCATGGCCTGTTGGGTTTACTGCAGATTCAAACCTATTATATAGCTGATGACATCAGCAGAGTCTGTTGAGGCCAGCATAAGTGACACACATGCTGGTGTAAAAGGCTGTCAGTAATATCTTGCAACAGCTAACAGACACACACATATTCAACTACAGTGAGAAAAGAACCCCTACTTATCTAAGTACAGAGACTACAGAACACAGTACTTTACACAAGCACCACAGCTCAAGTTCAACTTGGAGTGTGTCAGACAACAGTTTATATCCAATGACGTCAGCAGTGCCTTTTAGACAGAATACATGTCCCACATGTTGGTGTAAAAGGCTCTCAGTAATGTTAAACAACAGCTAGTTGATACACACATTTGATTGCAGTGAAAATAGATATCTTACCTATCTAGGTGCACAGACTACAGAAAAGAGCACTTAGCGCAAGTGCCACAGCACATGCCTGATTTTTACAATGGTGCAGGTGAACTTATAGCAGATGACATCAGCAGGCCATGTTGGAGATAATAGGTTGGGAGGTCTGCATGAAATGGGTGTGTATACTTGTGCAGGTATCAAAGTATTGGCAATCCATGCCATTGGAGAAATAACTGTAGGATACCACGTCTACTCTGCTGACTAACTAGATGCACACACACACACACACACACACACACACACACACACACACACATGCATGCACACACACACACACACACACACACACACACACACACACACACACACACACACACACACACACACACACACACACATACATACACACACATGCACACATAGTTGAATGCAGTGACAATATAACCCTTACCTATCTAGGTGCACAGACTACAGAACACAGTACTTAACACAAGCGCCATAGCACAAGTCTGATGTTTACAGGAGTGCAGGTGAAGCAGATGACATCAGCAGGCCATGTAGTGCATCACAGCTTGGGAGGCCTGCCTAGGCACATAGCTTCATAGTGTTTTATGAGACTATCAGCCTAATAGAACTAATAGCATTATGCTGTTTAGAAGCCTAGTTTTAAAGTAACACAAGTACCCTTATTGGCGCTTGACTTTAGCATAGCAAGGTGGCCCTGTCCGTGATGGAGCACACAATATTATATATTACACTTTGTAGTGTGATTGATATATATGTGGAAAAGTACTGAGACTCCACTGTTGTAGTGGTTAGTGGTGTGGGGGGGACAACACGAATGTTTTGTAAATATATGATGTATAGTTAGATCGGGCCCTTGGTTTACAATGTTTCCACATTTAGTTTGATGTCAGAGAAAGGAAATGGGCAATAAACACCAATAATAAAGCATGATATATACAGTCCCATAGTGCAGCGAACACCTGGTTTGTGTGATAGTGAACAAAGTATACACACATGCGAGATACACCTGTTTGCGTGCAGGTAAGCAGTGCACAAATGTGAGCCACATTGCAAGCTTCTGATAGTTCAATCTGTACTCCAGGCCTGTTTTTTGTCATGCCCAAGAGCATTAATTGAATACATCCAGTTTATATTTGTGGTTGTCTTCTTCCTAGATGGTCTGGTTTGTCCTGCTTCCTCAATATGGTGCTTAAAAAAGGAGAAATATGTGAAATGAGGAAAATCAATGTATGACATACACAGTAAAACACAATAGTACACATGAGATATTTCTACATAGCTCAGGATTTGAACTGTCACACCAATGCATTTTCAGAAAACAGGATGGATGCCTTATTCCTTTGTGCCACAGAAACAGCTTTTGCAACAAAGGACTGAAGTCATTCTTCACACAACCAACTGCAACAGAATGTAAACTGCTATCAAACCACCAGCTATTTGTACATTTCATTATCTGACCAGTAGTGTGAGACATGCAGTGTGTAAGCCATTCAATATCTCTGGCCTTAAATTGTGCAAAGATGTTAATTGGGGGAGTTATGTGATATGCAGCTGCCAACATCTGAAGACCAGATTGAATGGCCCACACAACCATATAATGTTCTTTAGGGGGTAGCATAGGTGATTTACTGTTATAGCACAAACACTGCTCTTTTGGTGGAGGGACAAATTTCAGTTACTCTTATGTCAAAAACAAAAATAGCCTAGTCTTTTGGTAGGGAGCAAAAGTGAGTTACTGCTATGCCACAAACAAAGGTATGATGCTCTTGTTACTCTCCGTGTTCTGCATCCTACCAGCTGTTTGATCTTGGGAAGGGTAGTGAAGTCAGAAACTGCAACCTGTAGCATTACTTTCTAACTTCTCTCTTTAATGATTTACCAATGCAAAAGTATGGTGTTAAACTGAGGGCATGCACTGATCATCAATACTTTTGAGAGGGATGACTGTGTGAATCTTTGATGCCTGAGGCCTAAGACTTACTAATGGTAACATATAAGGAAAATCAATATTCTGCTGTCATATGTTAAGGTAGTTTCTGTAGAAATCCAACAATATTTACATGGTTACTGTTCCAGTTTATAAAATACAAGGGTATGCCATAATATTATTAAAGAATACACTGTAAGTTCAGTACTTACCTTGCAAATGCAGCAGCTGACACAGTTTTAATTCAGGGCTGGCTCTGTTTGATGCAAGCAGTACACAGCCTATACATGGGGAGGTAAAAGTTGTGTGAGTTGCTTGGAATCAGTTTTACTATATGTATGTGAGTAGGAGAAAGGTATTAGGCACATTGGTGGTCATTGAATGTGCTATGTGTTGTCTCTTAGCCAAAGTAAGGGCATACTGAACATGCCTACATCTGCCTCTAGCCACAGTAGCTGGTGGGTCCCCCCCTGAGTCCTCCTCTGACTGTGGCTGTGGTGACCTAGGCATTGGTGGGGGATGTGTGTCTCTTCCCCTTCCTGATCCTGTTACAGCTATTTCCTCAGGATCGGATTGTGTAGCATAGCACATACTGTGAAGACTTGCGTACATGTGCATGGATTATACTGCAGGGCTCCACCAGATGTATCTAGGCACTGGAACTGTGACTTCAGCAGCCTAGACACATGCTCTATGATGTTTCTGGTTTGAGTGTGTGCATCATTATGGTGTTCTTCCATGGCTGTGTGTGCACTTCTGATGGGTGTCATCAGCCATGGTTACAGTACATAGCCGGCATCACCCAGTAAATGGCCATGTGGAATGTCCTCCTAGCAACCAGCTGGTACAGCTGTGATGTGTGCACATATGGGAGTCATGATAACTGCCAGGGTTGCCAGCACAAACATTCAAGATAATTCCCTGGGCATTACACATGACTTGACAGGACTGGTATCCCTTACGGCTAATGTAGAGTCTACCCTGTTCACCAGGCGGTGTCCTAATGTGTACATGAGTGCAATGTATGGTACCCATTACTTCAGAATAGTGTGCTACATGGTAGAACTGTTGCATATTGCTGGCTTTCTCCTCAGATCTATGGGAAAAACATATGTGCTCACCTGCACGTATGAGCATAGCATCCAGTATTGATGGAGGATCTTGGATGCTGATGCCTGTGACACACCAATCATGTCCCCAGCTGGTCTTTTAAAAGTACCTGTAGCTAAGGTTTTAAGGGCTACACATACCTTACTTTCCACTGAGATGGATTCCCCTGGTTGGTTCTAGCTCTGAGTTGAGGGCAGCAGAGTTCACAGAGTTTTTGTAATTTGTCCTTGTCCATCCTGTAGCACTCTACAATCTCTAGGTAATGCAGCATCTGAAAAATTACCCTGGATCTGAACACTCTTCTCCTTCTTTGTCTAGGCCTATTGTCACCAGCATCAGCAGCATTGGTTTTAGCCTCTAACACATACATGTGGAACAAAGCTGCAGCATTCCCTAGCATTGTGTCCAGTTAAAACGTCCTTGTCTCTACTCCAGTGGTATTGAAGTATTCAGGAAGAAACGGAATGTAGGCTACATGGATGCTTTATAGCTTGTTGAATTGCTTCATTGTGTTGGATTGGTTCATTAAAATGCATTAACCAGCTTATGGTGTAATTAGCATCTATTAAGCACACCTGCTACTTGCTCATTAGTGCACCTCTGCACACTTCCATGTAACTCCGTGCACCTTCGTGCAAATAAGATAAGTACAGGCAAAATTGGTATTACTTTCCTCCATTCCTGTGATTTCCCACAAACACGGAGCACAAAAAGTAAAAGAAAGGTTGCACACCCTGTACTAGGGCCTAGGACCATCTACACTCTAGCCCTAAACATACACGTGTTGCCACACAAATAGTTACATGACAAACACAGTTAAACCTGCCATTTATTCCTCTATTTCCCATGATTGCTCTAACAGCTGCATCGCATAATGACAATAAAAATAAAAACTACTTAAGTGGACAGAGACAACATATTTTAACAGAAAATACAGAAGATGAAACAGAACTTGTGCATTGTGCACTGTGCCCTGCTTACATACACTTTCAGCCTTCACAGACCTACATGTACTTCTCTGTAAGTGTAACTTAACACAGTCCCCTGATGTTATATTCACTATTGCATCCATTAAAAACAAACATGTGGAAGTGCCTACACAACATAAACATCCCTACATGGTTATCATTTTTTGCAATTCAGCAATTCTAATGAGTTTTGACCTCATTTGCATCTTTATCATGCTGAAAGCCCTGAATCTACGTGGTTGGTAACAGTGTAGGCAGGGAAACTGAAGGGGCACCCAATGTTGTAAACACAAGTGAGGATATTACTTTGCTATATATCTGCATAGAAGAATATAGGTTTTGATAACATTTGACTGTATTCCATCAACTACATACTGCATATGTTTACATGACAGTATGAATTATCTGTTTCATGGAGTTTACACTTTTAGCTGTCTACATTAGTTATGAGTATATTCTTCATTTAGGCGTGGGGAAGCAAAGCTGCATTTATGTCATGGCACTTAAAAAGGATTGTTGCTATTATTTCTCTACCTTTGTAGCATCTACCCTGTCTAATAATGTCATAATGTGTCTGATGTTACATGTTAAGGCCAGTTCTCCACAATCTAATAATGTTTACTTGCTCTTGTTTCCATGTAGACTCCTTTCTCTACCTATATTCGGAAAGTTTTCAAATACACAGACAACATGAGCACGGAGTCTACACAGTTCTTTACACTTATTGAATTACTCCACCATGTTGGTTTGCTTCATTAGCATACAATTCAGATACTTATATTGTAATTAGCATTCCACGGAAGTTACCATGTTTACATGTGAGTGCGCTCCACTACACTGACTTTACTGAATCTAAAAATATTTGTGGCCATATGAGCATCATGTTTCAATGGGCACACAGTCAAAAATGTTCGTGTAAACTTTATTTAATCCCCTCTATGTCTTTAAATAGCATTAACTAATTGATGCCTTATCATGTGACATTCATACAGTATTAAAATGAAGCAGAACACAAGTATCACTGTTTCATTCTGATGAAGTCCTGAGAGTATTCAGGACAAAAGTGCATGATAAAGGAACGTGCCACCTATATGTACTAAACAGTATTTTTGTACACAATAAAGGATTTATTTTACATTTTGCTGAAATCTGTAGTTTAACTTGAGAAGCCTCACGTGATTGCTAGAGTTACGGTTTGTTGTTTTTAGTTTTGGTTTTGTGCCCCATGACTTTTTTCATATTTATGGAACCAGCAACTCAACAATGGTTGTAAGTTTCAAGACTATTTTAAATGTGGCAGCAAAAGCATAGTCATGTGGCTGCATGTACATTTTGCATGGCCATTAGTGAAAGTGTATCATTAATAACTAGAATATAAAAATATTTGAAAGATCATAGAATAAAATTGCTGTAAGTACCTTGTTCAAGCAGTTTAGAGTTTATTTTTCAAGGTTTATAAACTGTGAAAAGTTCTAAACTGGGGGGACAGAATGTTACTAATATATTACCACAGAAAGAAAGTCAATATCAGTGTTTATTGTTTAACAATCTTGGTGAGGATATTAATTAGTAGTCTTCAATAATACCTTTTTTATAAGCCAGAGCTGCCAGAATGGTAAAGGTTTTATACATATTACATAAATGTTTAGAAATGCATGCTAAATATGTTACTCTTGTTTTACAATAATAATTGCAATAATGCTTAGAATTGCATAATATGTACCTTTAATATGCATTTACAAAATTGTAATTAATACTTTGGCTGATGATCTTTAGCTTGCGGTGGTTGCTCTAATTAGTTTGAAATTATTTGAAGGTCTCTTTGGTTCATTTTAGTTCTCAAAGTCTATTTTGAATGTTTTGAGAACTGTATTTGAATTTTCATAATAAGGCAGTGCGTGTTTTAGCTCCAGAGCTAGCATCAGGTCTGTTTTATACACTGTGGTTCTACACGACTCAATATTTTTATCATTATCTGTCTGTTACATAATCAGCATCTTCTATTTATGTGTTAAAAACAATATTCTAATTAAGAATAAGGGTCAGATTCAATAAAGGAAAAACTCTGTGTCAGAATAGTGTAGCAGCGTCTGTATGGAATATGGCTGCCGAGCGATCCAGTAAACAAGGCTGGGGGCATCCACAAGCCTGCCAGCACTATTCTAGCATGGGCACCACTGAATAATGCTAATTACCTCATTTGCTGATGAAAACCATGCAAATGAGGTGAATTAGCGATTCAGTAAGCAGTCAGGCATACGTGTCAGAGCAGTGTATGTTGCAGAAATGTATTCAGTTACTAACCATGTACATTTCTGGAATAATCAAAAGAGGGGGCATGACAGCTCAAAGTAAAACATGTATTATGACAATTAGGCATGCCAATTGCCAAAAATATGGCCACTGGCATGGAAAGCTGTTGCAAAATTATGAAAATTAAAGTTTATTTTTTTGGCCAATTTCGGCCGTTTACATGGAGAGCAGCAGCAGCGCGCAAACAAGATCATGCAGAAAATAAGAAAAAATGTAGAAAGGCAATTTTAATTAAAATTTGCATTTTTCCATTATATTGGGTAGCATGCAGAACTAAAACAATAACAGGTAACACTGATTGCTAAGGAGATAGACTCTGGTGTAGTGGTGTAACAAGGGACTAAGGCAGTGGGGTATGCAAATTAGCTAAATTTATTGAATAGCAGAATGGGAGACTGTGTCCACCTGCACCTAACCATGTAGGACCTATAATGCTGCAGTGTAAGCAGGAGGAGCAGCTGACATGAAATGGTGTGTGTCATGTTTGAAGTAAACACACTGAAGCGCCACTGCCTCTATTTGTGCTTAGCTTAGCACAGCTAAGCAAGGGGGTGTGTCTGAGCTAGTTCATGAAATGCTGAGCACGTTCACATCCCTAGGAGCATCCTTTCTGCACAAAACTGTTTGCTATAGCTGCAGGGGTTTGCACGGCCTGGTGTGGGTCTTTAACACAAGGGAAACAATAAAAAAAAAAAAACAGGAATCAGCAGAAGTGTTTCCATTTGAGCAGCGGGTGTGCGAGGCGCGTTGTGGGGCTTAAAAGGGGTGGAAATGGGAAGAGAAAAAAGGGGAAATAGCAGAATAAAGGCACTCAGGTACAAATAATATAGCTGACAGGTGGAATGTATCATAGTCAGCCAATCACACAGGCAGCATCTGCAGCACAATGGTATAAACTATGCAAACATCTTTCATTAGGTTTTTTTCCCCACAAACTCTGCAACATTGGTGTACACACTTGGGGGGGTTAACTGACAAAATGTTAGGGGCTGCTGTTGCTTTGATGCGTAAGTATGTGCTAGATGCTGAGGATGGTGAGGAGGATAATGCTTACAACTGTCCCAGACTGAGGAGGAAGAGAAGAGTGTTTAGACCCAGGGTAACCTACCAGGGGCTACATTATCTGGAGATACTACAGTGCTACAGGGTGGACAGGGACTTACTTCAGCAACTCTGTAAGCTTGGCCATCCACACCTTAGACCCAGAGCCAGCAGAGGGGAACCCATCCCAGTTGAAACCAAGGTATGTGTAGCCTTAAGCATATTAGTTATGGGTATCTTCCAAAGATCTACTAGGGACATCATGGGGGTTTCACAGGCATCTGCATCCAGGGTACTCCACCATTTCCTTGCTGTCATGTGAACACATGCCGGTGAGCACATATATTTCCCCAGCACCCGTGAGGAGAGGACCAGCAATATGAGTCTCTTCCACCATGTAGCAGACTTCCCAGAGGTACTAGGTGCCATAGACTGCACGCACATCCACATTAAGGCACCACGCAGTGAAAAGAGAAGACTCTATGTCAACCACAAGGGCTATCACTCCATCAACTGCCAGGTCGTGTGCAATGCCAAGGGCATTATGATGAATGTGTGTGCTGGCAGCCCTGGTAGTTATCATGACTCCCATATCTGGCATGCCTCACAGCTGTACCAGGTATTTGCCAGGGGGGACATCCCATGTGGCCATCTGGTGGGGGATGCTGGCTATGCACTGGAGTTGTGGATGATGACACCCATCAGAAATGCACACACACACACACACACACACACACACACACACACACACACACACACACACACACACACACACACACTGAAGAACACCATAATGAGGCACAAGCACAAACCGGGAACATTAGAGAGCATGTGTTTGGGTTGGTCAAGTCATGATTCTGCTGCCTTGACATATCTGGTGGAGCCCTGCAGTACTCTCCAGCCACATGTACACACATATTCATAGTATGTGCCATGCTACCACAATATGATCCTGCGGAACCAGCAGTGGCAGAAACATCACAGGGAAGGCCCACACAGTCCCCCACCATTGCCAAGGCTGCCACAGGCACAGGAGGACTTGGAGGAGGAACCCCTGAGCCTGATCCTGTAGGCAGACGGAGGTGTGCCCAGTATTGTCTATATTATAACAACTAATGATCAGATGATCGACTGTTGTTATATCGACCCCTAAATCTCGAATACTCAAACCAGCAAACAACCAGAACACCAATTTTTTTTCACAGATAATATAACAAAGCACTAAATAAAGTAGGGGGCTTTGCCCCCACCCCCATGTGGGGGGCAGTGCCCCCCACACCACCCTTACTTAAATATACCAACTTCGAGATCACACTACAATGGAAGAAATGGCACAACCCGGACGGCCGGCCCAGCAATCCCTTTCTCTGGGAAAAAAAATTGCTGTTCTGGCCATTCGCTATTTTGCAGGTTAGACAATTAGTGTTCCACCTAACAGCGTTCGATCATCTGATCATTCGCTGAACTAAAGTAGACCCACCCAGTATGCCCAGGCCTTGGCAAAAAGGCAACACATAGCACACACACTGACACTTGTAGAATAAAGACAATAAACTTCCTCTCGTTCAGTAGCTTTATTACACATGTGCAGGACCCTCTGAAAAATATCAGGGTGGCTCCCAGAACAAACAAAAACTGTAGCTTATATAGAATATGAAATGCTGACTCATTAGAAAAGTAATACTGAACAAATAAGAACACTGGGAGAATGGTTAACCAATAAGAGCATTCCCTGTAGCTCTAAAGTTACATGATGTCATTACATCTCTAGGCAGAAAAAGAAAATTGGATGTATTTCCATATATAGACATGTTTACTACTTTCAGACAGTCCCTTCGCTCAGCAATTTTCCACTATGTGCAGACTGTGACGTCTCTATGTACAGTGCATTTCAGGTTTATGCATTTTGTCACATACTCATACTCTCTAACAGACTTACATTTTACTTCATACTTTACAATCCCCCATTTGATGCTCTGTAAGCATCACCATTCAGTTATTCATACATTTTTCCAAATTCTAACATAACTATGCTATTAAGCTTTTCAATCTCATCATTAATACTACTTTTTTCTTGGACATCATCAGTTATTGCAGGCATGTGAAAGTTAGGTACTTTGGCATTTGTTTTGGAAGACATAAGCTTCAATAAAAAAGCTTTTATTATAAACAATAATAGAAAGACAAAAATGATTAATACTGCAATTATTAAAATCAGTTTAAGTAGGCCTCCACCCCATCCAGAGAAGAGATTGGTTAGCCAAGCCCAAGTGGAGCTATCTGCTTTTTCAGTTTCAGAGAGTTCAGAAACCTTTTGTATAAGTTCAAGATGGCTCTCAGTTTCATGCTGATTGTCAGGAATAAAAGCACAGCACTCTTCTTGGATTAAAGCACAAGTACCCCCTTTCGTAGCAAGCACATAAATCAAGGGCAGTACGGTTTTGGAGGAACACGGCCCTCATAGCAGTCAATTCATTAGTCACTAGTACCAAAGCTGAAAAGATAGCATTGCTTAAAACTTCAAGGAGCTTAGAAAGCTTTCTCAATTCCCAGATTGATTTCACAGCCCCATAAACAGGTATTATGCCTGCCCAAGATATGACATCATCTCCTAGGTCCATGTAAGCCAGTCCTTTAGTACTTGCATGAGCAAGATCATGATGATAGATCCACGATGCATCCATGTTTCCCACCGGATTGGAGGGTGCTTTTATTTCTCGAGTATTTCTGATTTTTCTTTGGGGTAGTGAAGCAGTATGGCAAATCACTGAGATAAGATAACCCAGGAAACAACTAGCAGACCAATGTCCTGCTAGCCATTTATATGCCTTTCTACCACATATAAATACAGTCCTTCTTCCAAGAGCATAGAGGAAATGTTTGTAGTGGCATTATTATTGACCACTACTTGGGAGAATACATCATATAAGTCTAGCTTAAGTCATGAGAGTTGGGAATAATTTGTCATTACTCAAACTGGTAACCAGAATAAACACAGCACAAGGAAACAACCACCAACCAGGAGAACAGTATCCAAAATGCAAGCAAGAACCATGTTGTACCAAAAAGCCAAAAGGCAAGTTTAATGTGTAGTTTCAATTAATAAAATATTGACCTAGGTTTCGTCTCAGCATAAAGACTTCCTCAGAACAAATTACACAAATACAACACTCCCTTATATATCCACCCACTTCCAAATTAATCAGTTAAAACCAATAGTTGTATATTCACAATTCATTACAAATATAATATATAACAACTTAAAATATATATGCATATATTATATCAATGTATATTGAAATATTAAAATATTAAGTACCTTATAAAAATCTGAATTTAAAAAAATGAGTAACAAGACATTCCTTTTGATTTTATCCTCAAATATGCTTCAACTTTAATATCGGGGCTATGCTGATACTGTCATTAACTCCGGGAAAATTTGTGGCATCTAATCTTAACTGCCACATCATTTCACAGCTATCCAAATGTATATCAAGAATGCTTCCTTGGTTATCTTTGTTAATCTGTTGTATAACACAAAACTTGAAATTATGTCCGGGATGTTGCCCTATATGTCTGACTAATGCAATGGTACTTCTCATGTGTCTAATATCCAATATGTGCTCACTTAACCTTTCACTAAGGCATCTACAAGTTTTCCTAACATAAAATGCGGGACATTGACTGCATTTTGCCAAATATACTACGTTCTTACTATAACAATTAAAATGTCCTCTGATACCTATATGGGTTCCTACAACACTAATTTTATACCCAGTTGTCATAATATACTTGCACAAACTACATCTACCACATTTGAAATTACCCAATTGTCAACTAATACTGTGACTATTAGCATAGGCTCCCCTTTCCAATAAGTCCTTAAATGATCTATCTTTTCTAAACACATATTTGGGGGCCATCCCCATCTTCATCTTGACATTATTATTTAACTTTAATAAACTCCAATATTTCTGAATGATATGTGTAATTACTTTTGTGTCATGATTAAAAGTTGTTATAAAATATAATTGCTCATTTCTTTCCTTCCTGGGATTCTCCCTGTTACCCAGTTGCAAGCTATCTTCTTGTGTCCCGAGGAATTCCACTTTAATATAGTTTCATATATACCACCTTCTCTTTTGCAAACAATTTCATCCCTAATAGATGTACATAATGCAACTGGATAACCCCTTCTAATGAACTTATTCATTATAAAATCTAATTCATTAATGAATTCCTGATGTTCATTAACCATTCTGACATCCCTCACCATTTGACCCTTAACAATAGATTTTTTTCTGATGGTGAGGGTGCCAACTTTGATAATCAAGATAGGAATTAGGAAAAGGTGGCTTTCCTGTGAATCCCAATTTTTAAATGCCTCCTATTTCTATCCACTTTCAAATTTACATCTAGGTAGGACAGTTCTGTGCTACGATATTCATGAGTGAATTTAAAGAACTCTACTGTATTATTAATGTAGTCCACAAATGCCTTTACTCTCTCTGAGCTACCTTCCCAAACTATAAAAATGGCATCCAAAAACCATGTATATTGCTGTATATGCATATTATATTCACTAGGAAAAACATATTCCTGCTCCCAGAATGACATTACATAGTTTGCATAAATGGGGGGCACAAGCTGCCCCCATCTCAACTCCTGTAACCTGCTTGTAAAAATGCCCCTCAAAATACAAAAAGTTATTACATAACACAGCCTCCATAAGAGTCACATACACATTGATGTAGTCCTGATCAAACATACTTGTTTTGACCAATTGATTTTCCAACTATTCCAATCCCACCACATTAGGAATGACCGGAAACAGGTTGCATACATCTATAGCGAGCAAGATAGTATCCTCTGTAATGTTAATCCTATTTAACTTGTGTAAAAAATGACAATAGTCTTTAGTAATATAATCAAATTTGGTCAACCCTCTCTGCAAATGGTGGTCAAGATATTTACTTCTAAAACATGTCTTGCTATGTTTACCATCCACAATTGACCTAAACTTGGTATTATTTAAGCCTTTATGCAGTTTGGGTACCAAAAATATTACTAACCATGGGATGATCATTTTTCATATAATTATGATCAATTTCATTAATTTGCCCCTGGAATAATACCCAAATTGGAATGGTTGGAAAATCAATTGGTGAAAACAGGTATGTTTGACCAGGACCACATCAATGTGTATGTGACTCTTATGGAGGCTGTGTTATGCAATAACTTTTTGTATTTTGAGGTGCATTTTTACAAGCAGGTTACAGGAGTTGCGATGGAGGCAGCTTGTGCCCCCATTTATGCAAACTATGTAATGTCATTCTGGGAGCAGGAATATGTTTTTCCTAGTGAATATAATATGCATATTTATTTATTTATTTTAGTTTGGTGACCGGGAAGTCCACTGGGCCCATGAGTGCCCGTTTTCAGTGGAGGCCTGGGGAGAACAGCTGCAGCTATTACATAAACATTTAAAATACAAAAGTATGTAAGTTACAAAAATAAAGTACAGTTTACATGAATGAGCATTCTGTATCAGGCTTAGTAGACAAAAGACAATTATGATGTATCAGGAAGGCTGTACTGTGGGGATTCACTTAGAAAAAAATCATCATAACAACTAAAGTGTAGCAAACTTATACAAAACAATCGATTAAAGTAAGGAAACAGTTTACTGGCATTAGTTTGACAACAGTGGTTATTTGCAATATTTACAAGGAAGATAGATATAGTATGTTAAAGTAAGGAAACCATTTAAAAGCATTCATTCGACATAAGAAGCTATTTATAATATTTACAAGGTAGATAGATATAGAATCTTCAGAAGGAGTTGCAGAGAGCTAGAGACAGCTCAGGGAACTAGTTGTTGGGGTGTTAGGGAGAATAAGGAGGCAAGGAGTAAAAATTCCTTCGGGTAGCAGTTAGATGGACTTAGACAGGGTGGAAGCAGGAGCATTTCCATTTGGAGTGCAAGTAAGTGAAAAGCTGGGTTTTAAAGTTTTCTGAGTTAGTTATTGTCCTGAGTGTGGAAGGGAGATAATTCCATTTCTTGCTAGTGAGAAAGAGAGGAGAAGCTGACCAGTAGGCCGTTGTGGTTTGGGGATAGAGATTAGGTTTTGATTTTTGGATCTAAGAGGTCTATTGGGGGTGTAGGGGGGAAGGATGTTTGTTAGAGCTGGACATTTTATTTGGGTGAAATATAAGTCTGTGTGCTGTGGTAAGTTGGAGGCAGTCTAGATAATTTGGGAGTTCCAGTCAGTTTAGAGAGCTAAGGGTATGGCAGTGGTGGGTGGAATTTTTGGATCTGAAGGCAAATTTAGAGATTTTGTTATAGCAGTTTTCCAGTTTAGCAGTATTGGTGGCGGTCAGGTTAGTCAGAAGAGGGGCTTCATATAACAGGGATGGGAGGAGGTTGGTAGAAGCTAAAGTATGTCTAGAAGTTTTTGAGAGAAAGAGATTGTTCCTATAAAGCATTTCTAGCTTTTGGTGGGTTTTCTTTATATTTTGTTGGATATGGATATCGAACTTGAGTTGTTCATCTATAGTAATGCCAAGAAGTTTTGCATAGGGAACTACTTCAATGGGAGAATTGGAATGGCTGAGGACTTTAAATGAATTTTTGTCAAAAGAGAAAGTCTTGGAGGGAGAGAAAAGTAGAAGTTTAGATTTATTTGCATTTAGAGACAGGTGATTTTGTAGCATCCAGTTTTCAGTAGTAGAAAAGGCAGCCTGGGTTTTAGTCAGTAGTTCAGGAAGGTTGGAGGCAAAGCAGATTATTGTAGAACCATCTCCATATTGAATGATTTTGGCATCAGGAATGGCAGAGTGAAGGTTATTTATAAAGATGTTAAATAGCATAGGTCTGAGGATGGACCCTTGGGGGATGCCAGTTGGGGTAGTAAGAAATGAGGAGATGGTGTTCTTCCGTTTAACTACATGAGATCTCTCAGACAGGTAGCTAGAGAATCATGCCACAGTGTTAGGAGTAAGATGTAGGTTGGAGAGATGATAGATAAGATGGTTGTGGGAAACAGTGTTGAAAGCCTTGGAAAGGTCAAGTTGAACTGTGGAAACTAAATGACCTGAATCTTGGGCTTGGTTGACAGTTTCTAAGAAGGAGAGTAGAGTGGTTATGGTGCTATGGCCAGGGTGGAAGCCATGCTGGGTAAGTGTTAGGATTTGGTTTTGGGTTAGGTAAGGCACGAGTTGGAGATGGATACATTTTTCTAAGATTTTGGAGATTGGGGAGAGCAGAGCAATGGGCCGGAAGTTTGAAATGTCAGTATTCTTGCCACCTTTGTTGAGAGGAAGAATGTAAACAGAATGCCATAGTTTGGGTACATATGTCTCCTTTATAGATCTGTTGATTATGATGCTAAATGGGATTGCAATACTGTCGGCTGCACATTTTAGGAAGGAGGAGGGAATATTATCAGGAGCACTGGAGCAAGGTTGAAGTTTGGATAAGAGTATTTTTATGAAATTAGTGGAGACTGGTTTAAGCTCAAACATAGGGTGGTTAGGGGAAGAGGAATGGAGGTTAGGTGGATTATTATTAGGGAAGTTGTTGGTCAGGTTGGAGATAGCTTCAATAAAAAAATGAATTAAATTTGGAGCTTAGTTCAAGGTCAGATATGCTTGGGTCAGGGCAGGGGTTGTTCTTGGAGCCGGGGTTGAGAAGGGAGCTTATGGATTTCCAGACTTGTTTGGGGTTATAGTTATTGTTGGACTGTAGTTTAAAGTAGTAGGATTTTTTTATCCTTTGTGATGAGCTGCTTTGCAAGGTTACGGAGTTGTTTGTATTCGATCAGGGTTTTGGCCAGTTTGTTGTTAAGGTAAAGCTTCCAGGCTTTGTCTCTTTGATGCATAGTTTGCATGGTTTCTTTGGAGAGCCATGGGGTGATTTTAGCTTTTATTCTTCTGTTTCTTAGTGGTGCTAGGGAGTTTAGAGTGTCAGTTGAAGTGTTCTATTGCTTTATCAAGAGAAAGGGAGTATAGGATTTGAAAGTTTATTTGCTTGAATGTATTTGAGAAGGTTGAGGGGTTGAACTTGCTAAGGTTTCGAGTGAGAATTTAATGATGTTGATGGAGGGTAGAGGAAGTTGAGCTCTGTATGAGGGCAGGGATGTGGTCACTAATGGTGTCAGGAATGGTACAGAGTAAGTTATTTTGTTTGGGTGGGAGACCAAGAACCAGTCTAGAATAGATCCTGGGGGATTTGTTTTGTTGGGTCGAGTAGTGGACAAGATTACTTGAGTGAAGTTATAGAGGGTGGTGGATAGGATGGGTGAGGGATTATTAAACTTGTTCCAGTTGAAATTTACATCCCCTAGAATATATGTTTCATAATTAATTTCAGATGAGGCCCATAGGATGACATCTTTGAGGGTAGAGATGTTGTTACCAGGAGATATATAAAGGGCTATGATGCAGATATTTTTGTGCTTGTTCATTTTTAGTAGACCGCCTGTTAGTTCGGTATTGTTGAATTGTGGGATAGGAATTTGGAGGACGATTAAGGTAAAAAGATTAGAGTAGATAAGGGCAGTGCCACTGCCTTTATTTAGTCGGTCTAAGGGATTGGAATCCTTTAGGCAAGATTTCGGATTCAGAGATATGGGGTTTGAGCCAGGTTTCTGAGATGGCTAGGATGTCAGGTTGGTTATGAGTTAGCTTTGCTTCAAAGTGGTGAAATGTATTGTTAAGACTTTGAACATTAAGAGTAAAGAATTTTAAGGTATTGTGGGGAGAGGGGGGGTTATTAGTAAGGGGGCTAGGCCCAGGGTTGGGATGAATATCTCCAGCAAATAAAAGGTTGTAGAAGAATAGAGTATTTAGCCATTTGGGTTTATTTTGAATAAGTTTAGGAGGAAATAGCATTAGTTTAGAGGTACATATTTTGGCATTAGAGGTGATAATTTTAGGATAGAATAGATGCAAGGGGTGGGATTGGATAAGGGAAGAGGGGATGTGGAAGCAATGAGAGTAAGAATATGGGAGAAGACTGGTGAATGTGTCAGTTTGAAAGGAAGGTCGGGAAGGTGGAGCATAGGAGGAGTATGAGGTTGTGTAACATAGGGGAATTAGGAGTATAAGGAGGCAGCAGGGGGCATGGAGGGTGTGTAGGACTAAGAGAAGAATCTTGGAACACAGGTAGTTTGATGTGTTTAGTTTGAGGGAATGAAGCAGGTGAGACATATATGGGGATGGAGACAGAAAAGAAGTATATTGAAATTAAAATTATAGAGAAGCAGGGTAGGGGAGTTTACAAAGGTGGGAGTAGAAGACAGTGTGCAAGTCTACTATAGGAGGAAGAGAAGAAGAGTTGTGAGGAGGGAAATGTTTTAATTGGGTAATTAGGTAGAGAGTGCGGGGGGTGGGGTGTAAATTAGAGGAGAGTCTATTGGGTAGTGTGAATTAGTGGGAGGAGTAAGGGAAGAATAAATGTAGAGATGCTGGGGCAGGTGGGAATTGGGGACAGGGTAGGGGAGCGGAGTGAGCCCGCAGGGCGAACGGAGCAGGTAGAGCTAGGGAGGAGGAGAAAAGTGTATCAGTGAAGGAAAGAAGCGGTCTGAGGTAAGGAGACTACAGCAGAGGTGCGTAGTTTCAGAGTTAAGGAAGCAGAATGTTTCACAACAGCTAGGGGCTATACAGGGTAGAGAAGGTGTAAAAAGAAAGAGTGACTAAATCTGGTTCTTAGAACAGGGCAGAGTTAGGTTAAGGTAGTGTAGTCATACATAGAGGTGCATAGAGAAGCAGGAGACGCTCCCACCTAGTGGCAGACTCAGTAATTGCAAATGTAGGCCTCGGACACTGGGGGAATGGGGAGGGCACCAGAAAGGTAGGGAGGGAGGATTAAAACTAGGGTCAACTGCTAGCTTTTGCTCACTGGGTTGCTGCACTAATGGACAATTGTAATTTACAGTTTGTTGTAACAGGGTACATACATTCAAAAATAATTCCTGGGAAGGCAAGGAAGTTATAGAAGCACAGCAGGAGTTCTTATGCTCTGTCCGTTCAAGGGCGGGAAGCCAGGGATTCCAAGCAGAGACTGGGAGGCACCTGGGGTGAAGGTGATTCAGCTGGGATACACCTAAAGCTAAGCTAGCAGCCTACACAGTACAGGACCGGATGGAATGTGAGGGTATTTAAAAAAGCATATAAAGCAATATACATGGTTTTTGGATGACATTTTTATAGTTTGGGAAGGTAGCTCAGAGAGAATAAAGGCATTTGTGGAACACATTAATAATACAGTAGAGTTCCTTAAATTCAGTCATGAATATAGTAGCACATAACTGTCCTACCTAGATGTAAATTTGAAAGTGGATAGAAATAGGAGGCATTTAAAATCTGGGATTCACAGGAAAGCCACCTTTTCTAATTCCTATCTTGATTATCAAAGTTGGCACTCTCACCATCAGAAAAAATCTATTGTTAAGGGTCAAATGGTGAGGGATGTCAGAATGGTTAATGAACATCAGGAATTCATTAATGAATTAGATTTTATAATGAATATGTTCATTAGAAGGAGTTATCCAGTTGCATTATGTACGTCTATTAGGGATGAAATTATTTGCAAAAGAGAAGGTGGTATATATGAAGCTATATTAAAGTGGAATTCCCTGGAGACACAAGAAGGTAGCTTGCAATTGGGTAACATGGAGAATCCCAGGAAGAAAAAAATGAGCAATTATATTTTATAAGAACTTTTAATCATGACAGAGAAGTAATTACACATATCATTCAGAAAAATGGAGTTTATTAAAGTTAGATAATAATGTCAAGATGAAGATGGGGATGGCCCCTAAATATGTGTTTAGAAAAGATAGATCATTTAAGGACTTATTGGAAAGGGGAGCATACGCTAATAGTCCCAGTATTAGTCAGCAACTAGGTAATTTCAAATGTGGTAGATGTAGTTTGTGCAAGTATATTATGACAACTGGGTATAAAATTAGTGTTGTAGGAGCCCATATAGGTATCAGAGGACATTTTAGTTGTTATAGTAAGAACGTAGTATATTTGGCAAAATGCAGTCAATGTCCTGCATTTTATGCTGGGAAAACTTGTAAATGCCTTAGAGAAAGGGTAAGTGAGCACATATTGGATATTAGACACATGAGAACTACCATTGCATTAGTCAGACATTTAGGGCAACATCCTGGACATAATTTCAAGTTTTGTGTTATACAACAGATTAACAAGGATAACCAAGGAAGTATTCTTGATGCACATTTGAATATCTTCGAAATGAAGTGGCAGTTATGATTAGATGTCATGAATTTTCCCGGAATTAATGACAGTGTCAGCATAGCCCTGATATTAAAGTTGAAGCATATTTGAGGATAAAATCAAAAGGAATGGCTTGTTACTCATCTTTTTAAATTCATATTTTTATAAGGTACTTAATATTTTAGTATATTAATATATATTGATATAATATATGCATATATATTTTTAAGCTGTTATATATTATGTTTGTAATGAATTGTGAATATGCAACTATTGGTTTTAATTGATTAATTAGGAAGTAGGTGGATATATAAGCAAGTGATGTATTTGTGTAATTTGTTCTGAGGAAGTCTTTACGCTGAGATAAAACTTAGGTCAACATTTTATTAATTGAAACTACACATTAAACTTGGCTTTTGGCCTTTTGGTACAGCGTGGTTCTTGCTTGCATTTTGGATACTGTTCTCCTGGTTGGTGGTTGTTTCCTTGTAATAATTTGTCATTGTAGGGCTATTTTCAAAGATGCATACCTCTTTTGGCCCCGGCATCATTCCGGTCACATTACAGGTCTGCCAATCTGAATAGTTCTTTAATGGTGCAGATATGGCAGCTCACCACACTGAATAGAAAATAGACCTAGTCCGTGCCGTAATGTTAATTGACTGTAAGGATGTGTAGTTTGTAATGGCACATACTTTCTGAATTGTTATGCTACAATTGCTTGAGCCGACTTTCTTTATTCCCTTTTGTTTTAGGCATAAAATGCCTTGTTGATGATATGACAAAGTCAGAGATACAGTTCGATCTGAATGTATCTTTTTACACAATCTCCTAGAAATATTAAAGAGGTTGGTAGAATAATTATTTGTAGGTAAAGGACTAGCTGTCAATGGCAATCCATCATGTGAAGTGGGGATAGCAGCACAGATCCAGCAGTCAGAAACGTTGAATGTAGAAGCATAAGCATATTTAATGGCTTGGTAAGTGTTAAATGGTAAGTGCCATGCTGCTTTTTTTGTGAACAAAAATGGTGTTTGCTGTAAAAAGGAATGGCCAAAGTAGGAAAACCAGTACAATAAGGAAAGTGATAAGAATGGCCATGCAGTAACGTTGAAGAAAGGCTCGTTGTAATGGTAAAGCAGGAGGTGGTACTGAAGCCATGGAACAAAGTAACTTTTTATCATCAGTAATCATCCGGAGATGTGGCAGTTTTGCTTCTGGTGTGAGCTGCAATGGGTTCAGGTGTGGGAGCTATAAATGGAAGAGGTTGTTGGGAATCTGATGGTTCAACTTTTTTAACGTGTGACACATGGATCCACACAGGACAGCCTTGAAGTCTGACTACTGAAGAAGTGGTAAGAAGTACCAGAAATGGTCCCTTCAATAAGGTTGGAGAGCCGTTTTTCGAGAAAATGACCTTACATAGACCCAGTCCCCAAGTAGCAACAAAGGTTCCAGAAAAAGATCTGGGGATTGCTGGACTGCTGCAACTTGTTTGTGGTACTGCTGTAAGACAAAAACAAGAGATTTACAGTAAAGCAAAACATTAGCATCAAAATTATCAGTTGCAGAGAAGGGTGGTGGTGGGGTCATAGGAAGATGCACGTGGCGTCCCATAATAATTTCATGAGGGGAGAGACCCTTTTTGGGTGAACAATGCCAAAGGAAGGGCTTGTACCAATGTCATTCCTGTTTCTGAGGTAAGCTTTGCTAATCTTGTCTTTAGTGTTTGATTCATTCGTTCAATAATGCCAGAGGCTTGAGGTCTATATGGACAATGAAACTTGAGCGTAATAGCTAACATAGAACATAGTACCTGGATTAACTGAGCAGTAAAGTGTGTACCCCATCAGAGTATATAGTACAGGGAACTCCAGACCTGGGGATAAAATCATAGCATAGTTTTTTAGCAACTGTGATTGCATCATTTTTGATACAGGGATATGCTTCTAACCAACCAGAAAAAAACATCAACAACAGTCAACACATATCTAAAATGATTACAGGATGGTAGTAGAATAAAATCCCATTGCAAAGAGCAGAAAAGCCCCTGAGGTTTTGGCACAGTTTGAGGTTGGGCTCTACTCCCTTTTGCAATGTTATGCTGTAAACATACAGAACAAGTATTGACAAAATGGCATACAGAAGCTGAGAGGGAGGGTGCAAACCAGTCCCGAAGAATCAATTTTAGTAAAGCCTGAATACCAATGTGGGAGGGCAAATTGTAAGCTTTTATAACAGAAAGATGCATGGATTTGGGGCAGACAAGCCTGCCATCCTGATATTGCCAAATGGATTGTACATTTTTAAAGCAGTGAAACTTTTACCAAGTCTCTCTTTCAGCTTCTGCAGCTTCACATTGTATAGCCTTTAAAACATCATGTGTAAATAAAGATGTCTGCATAGATTGTTGATAAATAGGCTGCATATTACTTCCATAAACAGCACCATGTAGCGGAGCCTTTTTGGCAGCCCAATCAGCTAAGGCATTGCCTTTTGTTTCAAAAGAGTCATCTGGTGAGCTGCACATTTTACAACAGCAATTTTTGAAGGCAAGAGCAAGGCCTTTAATAAGTTATCAACATAAAAGGCATGTTTTATATCTGTTCTGCTTGTCCTAACATTGCATTTGCCTGCCAAATATTTGCAAAACAAGAAAGGGTCTCATCAAAACATTAATGGCAGACAGTGGGGAAGCAGATGTCATACCCTTAAGAGAAAGCAAACAAATACCAAACTGATCTTTCAACTGTCTATATTTGGCAGAACAGTAGTAACACCCTGTTCCCATGTGTTTGCCTTTGTCTGACTGTCATATATGGTCTTGTCCAGATGTCAGTCTGTGATGGTTAGAGAGCTAGGCCAACATGTAACCTCATAATAACATATAGCAACATAAACCGTCTGAGGACCACAGCAAATGTAGTGGTGCAATGATGGACAACCTGCTAAACAGGTACACTCAGACATGTGAAGTCCACAACTTTGTGTGTGATGTTACAGCATTTACCCCACTGACGTCAGAATTACAAATACATAACAGCAGCCACTGTGGGCAAAGCCTATGACTGGACTACAGAAAGACAAAGAGACACACAGAAGGGGAAGGGGAGCCACCTTCCAGACAAATGAATAATGTGCACACCGGAAAATATTGTGCAGTAACATAGCTGCCATGCATTGTATGGAGTCAGTAAACATCACCTGCAAATACACAACAAATATCCTTGTAAGTGGAGGTCCGCAATAAAATGAAAACCCAAACAAAGGATACCTCAGAGGCAAAAATACATGAGAACTCCACAAACGTACACACCACAGACCATGCAGATTCCACACACCAGGGTCTTGCAAACACTAAGGCCTTGCCCCAAACCCCAAACACCTGCACAACACAGATAGGCTAACAGCACTGTCCCTTTACCCTGTTCCATACAGACTCTGCTAAGGTGATCCCTGTCTGGCATACAAAGCAATCCAGACCCTGCCCTGACGGGACTGTCGCACATCTGGAAGTCAAGACCCACTCAATCAACCCATAGTTGCAGCATCAACCTGACATCAGTATGGCTTGTTGGTGTGACAGATACATGTCCCACACACTCCCACATACACTCCCTGTCCACATCAAGCCAAGTGCCTCAATACCCCTAGTGATGTGCTCCCTGTATAAATGCATGGGAAACACAAAATAGATTCCTGTGATTCCACCTGTGTCCCTGCTGGACAGGGGCTCTGTGTGTTGACATTGCCTAACATGGGCTGCACTCCCATCTGCATAGGTTATAAGGGATTCAGGGCCAATACCCTAATAATGTCATATTAACCTATCAACCTATATACAATTGTCTGTCAGTGGCCCACCACATTACTCTGTACTGCTCTGCCACTGACATACCTGGAAGTCACACAGCGCTATGTGGAATATACTACACATATAGTGGACATCTCTGCACAGTACAATGCACTCTGCACCCACACTCATACCTCTCAACCTTTGACAGCAAGACATCTGGACAAGGTCATAAATAAAAGTGGGACAAAGGCCCAATGATAGGTGCATATTGTAAATATTGCCCTTACATACTGAGAAAGTTGGCAGGATAAGGGGGTTTTGTATTATCTTGAATTGTCTGAAGGTTATGAAGTCTAAAACACTAATGTCTGTCATTAGTTTGTAATGTCAGTCTTTAATTATTTGCAACTAACTTGCCATAAAAACACAGGTTTATGTACAGTGGGTGAAACTTCTAGACAAACCTCTGAACAATCTGCCAAAAACTGTACACTTGAGAGGTATGGACCAGGATATGACTTTTCAGGTAAGAAGAATACCACACAAGCAGGAAATCCTCAGCCATTATATCACCGAGTTGCTGGACTGTTTACACAGCTTCATCAGTCAACTGGCTGTAGCCACACCTTTCATCTGGCCTTTTTGGGCAAGAATGTCTTTAGTTTGGCTCATAATATTGGTCTGTGCATCATATAGCTTGTATTCATCTGGTAAAGTACTGTGATGATCTGAGGATGTCTGTAACTAGGTAAAGACACAATACATTCCACTGTCAGACTTCAGATATGTCAGAAAATGTCTGCAAAAATAAACCCTGTACCTCTAGCATCTTCCTGTTTACTGTTGAGAGGTATGGCTGTAGCACACAAAACTCCGGACTGGAGTACAACTATCTCTGGACTGGACCCCCACTCTTACTATAGAAGGTCCTACTGGGCATTCTCCTACACTTAGAGAATCCCAGCCCATGTCACAACCCACATCAGACTATATAACTGTATTGTGCATATATGTCTTTGCATACAAACAGCTATGTACACCTTAACTGTCTGTACACACATCCATCAGGCAAGATTACCCTCAGCTAGCTGTAGGTGGCCCATATGTGATATATCTGCATCCGTTGCTTGTGATACACAGACATATATATATATATATATATAAGCAACATAGAAAAATATGTCCTGCATACACACGTAGATGTGGGGAAGAAAGAGAGAGAGATAGTGATAGAGAGAAAGAGAGAGAGAGAGAGAGACACAGGGAGACACACACACACAGAGTGAGTCATACATAGGGATACCCTGAATGGCATACAGTGGTGTCCTGCTGTGGACAGTGGCATACCAGTCGCAACCAGTCACACGTGCCAGCATGCAAGTGAGCTCCATTGTGTAATTGTACTGAGGTGGGGGTTATAACATCACATTATCTGCCTTTTGTGTGTGTGTGTGTGTGTGTGTGTGTGTGTGTGTGTGTGTGTGTGTGTGTGTGTGTGTGAGTCTTTAGGTTTAAGTATTAAGATTCTGTTACCACTCAGTACACCTCCCATTCACCTACTTCACAAGATTTGCTGAGGTTATTCACCTTGGAAGTACCATTGGACACCTATCAGCCCTATAAGCTCTGTAACGCATGTGATAAATGTGTAACACTATAGTACAAATAATTAGATAGGTAAGGGTTTTGATCTCAGTCCTGGCAAATGTAGGTGTGTGTGTGCGTGTGTGAGACAGAGAGAGAGAGTGTGTATGATTGTTTGTAGGTTAAACAGTTTTAGGCCATTCCCACCCAGTACATTTCCCAGTGCCCTACTTTAGCAGTCCTGCCAATGTCATTCACCTTAGAAGTACCTTTGGACAGCCTCAGCCCTATAAGCTCCCTGGCATGTGCAGTAACTATGTAACAGTATAGTTAAAATACCTAGATAGGCAAGGGTTCTCTTCTCAGTTCTGGCAAATGTGTGTGTGTACAAGTGTTTGCAAGTGTGTATGTTTGTAGGATGAAGTATTTTGAGGACTGTCCCATCCACAACACTTCCCAGTGCCCTACTTTAGCAGTCCTGCTGATGTCATTCACCTTAGCAGTACCTTTGGACAACCTTCAGTCCTATAAGCTCTGTAGTGCATGCAATAACTGAGTAACACTGTAGTGTAAATAATTAGATAGGAAGTGTTCTATTCCCAGTTCTGACAAGTGTTTGTAAGTATGTATGTTTGTAGGATGAAGTATATTGAGAACTGCCCCACCCACAACACTTCCCAGTGCCCTACTTTAGCAGTCCTGCTGATGTCAATCACCTTTGAAGTACCTTTGCACAGCACTCAGCCCTATAAACTCTGTGGTTCGTGCAATAACTATGTAACAGTATAGTACAAATAACTAGATAGGCAGGGGTTCTATTTCTGGCAAGTGTGTGTGTGTGTGTGTGTGTGTGTGTGTGTGTGTGTGTGTATGTGTGTGTGTGTGTGTGTGTGTGTGTGTGTGTGTGTGTGTGTGTGTGTGTGTGTGTGTGTGTGTGTGTTTGGGTGAGAATCACATCCACTGGGGGTGTGCGTTATACCATTTTGAAGCATGTGCCACCCAGTACACTTCCCATTGCCCTACTTTACAAAGCCTGCTGATGTTATTCACTGTAGATGTACCTGTATACACGTGTCAGCCCTCTAAGTTCTGTGGCATGTGCAGTAACTATGTAATACTATAGTACAAATAATTAGAAAGGTAGGGCTTCTAATCTCAATACAGACAACTACAGTAGTGTATGTGAAGCATATCTCCTGTGATTGTTGTGTGGGTAGGTTATACCATTTTAAGCCCTGTTGACCTCCTACCCATGACATTACTTTAAAGAGCCTGTTAATGGCATCTGCCTCACATGCACCATGTAACACAGTACAGCCCATACCAGTCACCTGTGCAGCTGTACAGCTGAATATCCACATGTTTGGAGCCTATACATTGTCTGTGTCCCCTAACAATGAGCATTCCTGTGATATCATTGATAAATATGTCACAGTTACCATATTGACACACATGCCAGCAGCAGACATTATACTGACTGACACATCATGCTGCTACAAAGTCTGTCACTCTATCACTTGTGCAGGTTTGTAGGAGCAGCAGATGAGACCAATCACAATTTCTGGTGGGTTATCCCACCATCCATGAAGGCATTTGCAAGATTATTTATTGTAAGAGGTTGTGTGTTATGTCCTAGGCATATAATCTATGTGGAACATGTCATGTGTATGTAGCACTATAGTTCATACAAGTGGATACGTAGGGTTACCAATATGTCTGTTGGCAACTGTGTATGTGTTTCTGTATGCACAGCTCCTGTGTCTGTCTTTACTGTATGTATAGTGATGGCTATACCATTTTGTGTGCCTCCTCCACCCTGTGAACTCCCCCATTACCAGCCTAGTTTCAGCCCATACAGAAGTCACTCACAGTGCAACCACAGTTACACAGTTTCTAACACCAAGCCACTGTGGTGCATGCAATGGTTGTATCACTGTGTATTGTACATAAATAGATGTGTAGGTCATCTACTCTGAGAGGTGTCAACTCCATGTGCATGTGTGCTTCAGTGCATGTCCCCATGCAGCAGTGTGTGTGTGTGTATGTGTGTGTGTGTGTGTGTGTGTGTGTGTGTGTGTGTGTGTGTGTGTGTGTGTGTGTGTGTGTGTGTGTGTGTGTGTCAGATGGCTCTACCATGTTAAGGGCCTCTGATCCCACCATTGGCAATCCTAACAGCCCCTGCAATTGTCACCCACTTAAATAGTAGTGGCAGACACTGCAACACTACATTATCTCTGTTATGTATATAACGCTATCATTCGTAAGACTGTGTAGGTAGGGGCTGTGCTTAGCCCTTCCACTGCTGCCCCATGTACAGGATTATGACTCTGTGTGGACTACCAGTATGACAGGCCAGACACGCATATGAGTTAGCAGACACAGATGCTGGTGATTGTCAGGTTAGACTAACATAGGTTAACCTGTGTCAGGAATACATACCCCACATCTGTCATAAATAGTACCAGGTATACCCTCATCACCTGCATGAAGATTGAGTGGATGGGACAGAAATGGCAGGGGCAACAGGTGCTGATAAGTGAATATGTTGCAGTTAAAGTAATGGCTAAGCTTATGAGGGACTCAGTGCCAGCACTCAAGTAACCTCCCTGTATGTGTGAGCCTGCAGTCCTACAGAATGCCCAGGTGACATGTATGAAGGCTAGCTGGCTATGTCAAGGGAATGTATGCAAGGTCACACTATCTGCCATGATTGGCCCTCACACACTTTTCTATGTAAACACACCTAGTAAACATGTACATATACAGCTGTACCTTGGCAATGAAAAGGTCACTGTGTTTCCATTCCACCATACTCATCATTGCTACTGTCAGCAGGCCCACAGCCTGCAGACATACAGACACCTGGAACTCAAACAGAATACAGTACGTGACACTACAGTCAGTCAGCAGTACTAATAGCAATAATGCATTATGGCTAACAAGGTACATACACCTCGATGTGTGCCTATAACTATTGCCAGGAGACAGCATCTTACACAGCATTACTTTACTACACTATGATATATTCACCCTGTGCATCAGACTCATATGAACATGTCCCTGCATCAATAGTATGGATAACAGGGTTGTGGCACATGTAGGATCACATGCACAGGGTGTAGTGCGGGATTTCCAAAGGCCTGGCCTGGGCCATATGGTTGATATTGTGTGTGTGTGTGTGTGTGTGTGTGTGTGTGTGTGTGTGTGTCTGTGTGTGTGTGTATATGTGTGTAAGTCTGGAGGGGTGGTGTTCAACTGTGCCGTGCAGAGGAGCTGTGCACGTCTAGTGGTGACTGGCCTGTGATAGAGATGTGTGAGTGTTTGTCTGCACAAAATCAAGACATATGGATGACTGGCACAGGGCAATGTTGGCCAGCCATGGACTGTACATGGCAGGATGTACGGGTCACCAACTCCCGGCAGGGACATGGGAATTGGTCCTTGCAGGAGTCTCACTGGCACCACCAGGCCCCAGGACAGATGCAGTACTACTCCCTGATGGTGACTGCTGTCTGCTGGATCCATGCCCCTGATGGGACTGGCCAGGACCACGTGCCTATGGCCTGCTCCAGTGTGGTGTGGACAGCACCATCCCTTTGGTTGTGCTGGTGGTACTGGCACTACAAGACTGTGAATGTGCATGGCCACGTGGGCTCTCAGCTGATCATGTTGCTGACCTATGTCTACCTGGCCGATGCCGTACTCCCACCGCATGCTCAAGCACAGACATTGCATGGTCGAGCAGTGACTCACCCCACCTTTTACCCACAACACCGGCGAAATGATGTATGGCATCACAAATGCCGTTGAGGTTGGCACACATTGTAGAAAGCGCTGCATTCATGGCCCTGAGCAGCTGTCTGATGTTGAGATCAGTACACGCCTGCGCCTCCGTGATGGACTGTAATAGTTGTCCGGTGAAACCTGCTCTAGCAGTTGTGACAGGAGCTTGATGGGCATCATTCCTCCGTCAAGCACCCCTGTCCATCTGCCTACGTGTGACTTTGCCTGCCTTCTGGCTATGGCTAGTGTCTATACTCACACTTGCCATAGTCACCACACTAGTCTGTTCCATTTCACTACCCTCCAGCTGTCCATTATCTGTGGCTGCTGGGGACTGGGTATGTGTGGGCATACTGACTGTGAGTGGGGACATTGTGGGTAGTGGTGGGATACCAACCAATGGCACACATTCAGGTCCTGACAACTGCCACCTGTGCCTCACTATAACCACCATCATCTTGAGAGTCTGCTAAGACACTGACATCAGGTTGTGAGGGGGAGATAACAAACACCCATGTTCACCTCAGAGGGGAAGACAAAATTATGTAAATTAATAGCCTGCAGTATTATGTTTGCTGGTATACTCTCACACACACACAAACACACACACAGACACACACACACACACACACACACACACACACACACACACACACACACACACACACACACACACACACACACACACACACACACACACACACACACACACACACACACACACACACACACACACACACACACACACACACACACTCCTGGTGAAGTCTGGCACAGCTTTGCTACCTATGGGCCCTTCAGGCCAGACCTTACCGTAGTTCTGCCTACCACAATCCATCTCTTTCACAGCTACTGTAAGGCCCTCAACAAAGGATGGCAAATCCTACTGTGTGATGGGTCTATTACCAGAATGGTAAGTGTGACAAGACCAGGGCTATTGGAGTGAGCTATACAGTGTCACCAAGTGCATATGCAAGTACTATAAGAGCTGACGTACTGCTATACAGACCAGACACAATGACAAGGTGTAATGATATGTGATAACTAATAAAGGAAAAAGAGAATACTCTATCACTGCAGTACATACACAATTCAGACTCACAGGGATTCCTTTCAGACAACATTGCAGGACAGTGTGCAATATATAGCGTAAACTTGTCAATTACTAGGTGCATAGCTTTATAAGATGATATCAGGCTATCGGCATGGATGCCCTCATAAGCCTAGCCCAGACTTCCACACATGTCCCTTCAAAGCCAGCATCTGTTTCCCCTGTCCAGCAGGTACACACATGGGATCCCAGGGGTGTCTTTTTCATTTCCCATGCAGTTATCCATCTTCTTCTTCAAGTGGGATATACATGTACTCTGCTAGACACGCGGAGGGAGTGTATTATACAGACAGTGTATTGTGTGGGACACTACACTATCCCTCCAACAAGTACTATATATGTCACAGACCAGGTGAGGGCCTTGCTTGCATGTTGCCTGAGTGGGGTTTGTCTTACAGATATGCAGAAATGCCATCAAGGATGGTTAGGAAATGTCCTCATATGCCAGCCACAAGTCGCTTATGATCAGTCTGTAAGAGACTGAATACAGCGAAAAGGGTTTTCAGCCTATCTGTATAGGATGTGTTGCAGACCCACAACTTGCCTGGTCAGTAACCTCTCTGGTCTTTGCAACTATCTTTGCCTGGCAAGGTACACGCCAAAGGAACTATTGTACTCAGTAATGCATCTGATAAGGGTGGAGTACAGGGATGCTGTGGCCTCCTGGTTCCTGGATGACATACCCATATTTGTGAGGTGGGCCATATTGACAGCCTTCCAAACAATGGTGCCCATAAGGTGCGGAACTGTTAGGTTGCTACCAACCTTGGTGCACAAGTCACCTCACACCTGATTGCATGCTCAGTACATTGCTATTACTGTCATAATTAGTGTAGATGACATCTACCACAACAGGGGAAATGATGCATCTCCTGACATTTAGTTTGAGGCAATGCTTCTTGCACCAGTCATTAATTTGGGTAATTACCTCTTGGAGGATGGTCACATCAGTAGGGGGATGTAAGACAGTGGCCAGCTTCCAATCATCTGTAAACCTAGCCAGCCACAGACCACTGGTTTTGTCTTGTTCCTCAGAAACATATATCTCAAACAGTAGAGGTCCCCAGACCGATCCTTGGGGTACACTGCTCTGTAAGAGTCTACTACTAGAAGTGGCTTCCACTACTTTGACCAAGTGGATACTATCATTGAGCCAGTTAGCTACCCATTTGGTAACATACAGGTTGATGCCTGAGTAGGCTTATGTATCATGGCTGCCTGGGGATTATTGTGAGAAATTTGGGCTAGGTGAAGGTAGGTAGTGTGCACCATCCTCCCTTTATCTTTGTGTTTGCTGACTGCTTCAGGGAAGTTGACCAGGTTTAACAGGCCTGATCTCCCTTTGACAATACTACACTGTGTGAGCTCAAGCATTTTGAGGTTGTCGATTACCCTGTTTCTAAGGTCCTTGATATTGCCTTCCATGCCTTTGCAGATCAGGCTAGTTAGGCTGATGTGCATATGATTGGTTGGGTCATTGGATTGCTCCACATTTGTGTATAGGGATGACAGTGGCTGTCCTCTGTGCAGAGGGGATGACTCTGATGCTCATGCTTTGGTTGACTACAGTGTGTAATGGAGTTGAGAGCTCATGCCTGAGTTTATGCAGGATGCAGCCAGGGATGGTATCAGGACTATGGAGCTTTCTGTATGTTGCCTTTGAGAGGGCATTACAGACCTGCTTCCTGATGATGAGGGGAGGGGCGCAGGTCCTGTGCATGTCCATGTGTACTGATGGGTGGATGGGGGGGTGTCTGCAGCAGGTTGACTATATCTATGCCGTATTTGTATGTGGTGGTATTGAGCAACACAACAGAGCATTTTTGTGTTTTGTCTCAGGGATTGCAGACATATGTGTGGAAGGCCTAGTGATTGGCCTTGGTGGATGTATCCATTTTGCACTCAAAGATAGCCTTGGGGTAATTCACCTCTGACCTTATTTCCTTGTTTAGACCAAGGTGACATTGCTTCCAATAAGACATCTGTTCCTTTTTGGCCATTCCAGCAATTATTTCCACCTATTATAGTATTTGTGTATTGCTGCTGTTCACCACAGAGGTTTACCCTACCTTGAGGGAGATAATTTTGTCCTGTCAGGTATTACTGAGTCCATACAGCTATGTAGGTGCTCACATGGTATTGTGGTGTAGGCTTGGACACTACTGCCAGTTCCAACTGATGGGACGGTGGCTGTAAAGCTACTTATACCTGCTCTGAGGGGATTTATAGTCAGTTTTGGAAAGTTATTTTTGTTTGACTCTGACAAGGGGGGGCAGGGGAGATGGTGACCTCAACAGAGATGGCTATGTGGTCAGATCTTACCAAGGAGGATGACACTGTAGGAGTATCACAGTGGCTACTCATGCTGGTTAGGACCAAGTACAGGATATTTCCACCTGTTGTAGGATTGTTGACAAGCTGATCCACTGCATTGCCATTGGCAAAGCTGAGGAATCTCTGTGCATTTATGGTCAGGTAGAATAGGTCATGCACACTATGGTTAGGTAGTTAAAGTCACCCAGGAGCAGGGTAGATGGTTGAAATTTGACAGATTCAAGTAAGTCCAGATAGGTGTAGTGGGTGTCCAGAGTGATAGTTGGAGGTCTGTAGCTTGCTATGATTTGAGTAGGTGTTTTGTCAAGTTAACTGCACTTGGGATGTCTCCCATGCATCATACTGTCTGGCCAGACTGGAGGTGTGCATGTGCATGATAATGTTTAAAACTCCACCTCCTGTGGATTTGCAGCCCTTCATTTGGTGTCTAAATGTATGGTGGGAAGGTTAGTGTGCTCTTCACAGCTGCAGACCAGGTGTCAGTGACTGCACAAATGTCATCATCCTCCAGGACAAGGTACACTTGCAGTGACATGAGTTTAATGCTAAGACTCCTACCTCCTGTTAGAACAAGACATTTGCACAAAGGCACACATCAGTGGTGGGCAAAGGCCGGAAGATAGCAACACTTTATAAATCTATCTGTAACACACTTAGTTGGTTTCGTATTCACAGGAATGCTCTGCAGAAACTGACATCTAACATTCAAATGTATGCTATTATGATATGACTTCAGTCTTTACTATGTTGCCAGTGATTTGCCAGACAATACAAAACTGTATGAGGCATTGTCTACAAATATAAGGCAAACATGTGTTCAGTCTGCAGCACTCTGGACAGCTGAAAGGTATAAGCTCAGTATATAACATACAGTTCAACACACACTTCTGTGCCAGTCATTTACTATGCACATACCCCATATAAGTCTCTTACATTTGTAAGACAAGCATATATATATCATGGTAGCATTCACAGGTGACATATGAATATTTGCAACATCCAAGGTAGCTGGCCTAGCAGTGTCACAGTTAGTACTGGACAACAGACCCTCCAGTAGTGGTCATACATGAGCTGACCTTTGCTGGAGTGGCTTAGGGGCTAGAGCTGTGATCTATGTTACTGCAGACAGGGCCAGCAATACTGGCCATAGGTGCTGGACAGCAACATGTGAGTCCAGCAAGTCTTGTTGTGACCTAGTTTTTAACGTCCTATTTCACATTATTGCAACCCCCTTCTGCATTCCATTACATGCTTAATTGATTGACATACCTGTTATAGTGATGAAGAGTTTCCTCAGAATAATGCAAATGTTTAGGTTTGTGTAATCACAGTCTGTCTTTGGGTAGATGGGTTCAGACTTGTTTTGGATAAGCAGCAGCTTGCTTTTTGTAGGTAATGTTCATGAGCAGGTGATGGCCTGTGCACCAGTTAGTGTCTCCCATTTGCTACTTGCATCCAGAGCAAC
Source organism: Protopterus annectens (assembly GCF_019279795.1). Lineage (NCBI taxonomy): Eukaryota > Metazoa > Chordata > Ceratodontiformes > Protopteridae > Protopterus > Protopterus annectens. Next base: position 132,011,391 of record NC_056735.1, read on the forward strand.
TGTATTGTCTTTCCATTAGCCAATGCTACAGCAACACAGTGTTACAATTAGGTCCTTCATGTGAGACTTGCCCCTTTTACTTGTGAGGAGGACATTATGGAGGTGTGGGGGCTATAGCTTCACAGAAGTTAGGTGGAAATACCTCTCAGAACAAGAAATGTGAAGACAGCCCAACACAATGGGGGACAAAGGTCCAGCATTGGGTACAGATTATAAATAAGTATTGCTGTTATACACATAGATGATTGCTAGATTAACAGGGTTTGTCTGGGCATGATTTTTTCTGCATGTCTTGACGTCTTACATGCCTCTCAACTGTCTAGATGTCCATGGAATACACAGAGGTTTGCCTCTTATGCTTGGTCTGTTCCTCAGACAATTTCTGTTTTTAAGAAATCAGTAAGATAATGTGAGGACTGAAGTCAGTAAATGTTGACATCCATTTGCGTTTCAGACATCATATCCTTCAGGGATGTTATGTTACAACAAACCCTGTAACACCAGCAACTGTTTCAGTTTGTAACACCATTACATGAGGTATGTCCCTCTTTTCAGCCCCCTGCTCCCCAATTATGTCAGGCCTTGTCCATATGTCTTGCAGTAAGAGGTTCAGAGGTATGCTATATCATAATTTAGTGACTTCACTCCTGATATCATCCCAGCGATGTAGCAGACTCCCAGAATTGGTATGCAGCAGTGCTCATAAATATGTTCCCACACCCGTGACATTCTGTGAAAATCGGTACAGTTGAGAGTTATGTATGTCTGGCCATTGTTAACAGACTGTCAAGATTGTGTAGAGTGTAAATGCTTGTTGGGCTGAATAGGGAGAGTGGCAGATGTGAGTGTCATAGATCCTTTTCTATCTGACTGTGCATGCTCCTAGAGCTGCTGGTGGTCTATCAGGTGTATATGTTTGTAGGGGCAGACAGAAATGTCCTGTAACAAATCAGTATTCCCAGTAGACTGTGACTTGGGGCAGAATATGTCAGTGTAGTGTGTGACTGGCAATCAGGATATGCTTTTTTAAACAGTTGTTATACTCTAGAGTTCAGTTAGGGTACTGGTATGTTGCTGTGACTGTGGTGCATATGGTTGTGGGTGGTCAATTTCACACCGATGTCTACTTTTCCCTATAGTTACATCCCTGTAGTCATGATATATTTGCAAATGCATGGGCAATTCCCCAGAGCTGATTTGGGGTAGTGTCATGTTGGTCTGACTGTAGTTCAGAAAGTGCTAGGTGAAATGTTTGGCAGCTCTTAGTTTTTTTCTCTTCTGTTACATGACTGCAGTCATACCTCTCCACTGTCCAGATGTCTATACAATGTCCAGATGCATGGCTCATATGTTTGGTCTGTTCTCCATAACAGTTATGGGTTTCTGACAAATCACTGTGATGATGTGAGCATTGACATCAGTAAATGATGACAATCATTTGTGTTTCAGATCTGGAATATATCAGAAAATATATGTTAAAACAAGCCATGCTACCCTAGCAGCCTTCTAAGCATATAACAGCCATATTTCAAATATGTCACTATTGTTTGCCCTTTGTCCTCCCACTTGGTCAGGCTTTTTGCAGATGTCTTGCAGTAAGAGGTTGTGTATGTATATGTGTGTGTGTATATATATATATATATATATATATATATATATATATATATATATATATATATATATATTTATATATATATATATATATATATATATATATATATATATTTATATATATTTATATATATATATAGCTATATATAGCTATATATACATTTTATATATATATATATATATATATATATATATATATATATATATATATATATATATATATATAGATAGATATATATATCTATATATATATATATATATATATATATATATATATATATAGATAGATAGATATTTATATATAGATATACATGTATATAAGAGTATTACAGATATGTATTTTTCCCTCGTGTTAAATTACTGCTGTGCATGGTATGTTTGTAAAAACACTGCAAATTTTTATAGCTCAGATGGTATAGGGGTATCTTGTTGTGTTTATAGTGTTCACAGTCCTCTGTTCAAGACTTTGTAGGGATGACTTTTTTTTCATTAAGTGAAATGACAATAATGCGTGATATGTTTCTAAAAGCATTACAAATCTTTACAGCTCAGATGGGGTAGTGGTATGTTGCTGTTATTGTTGTGCACAGTGTACTGGGTCTAACACTTGGCAGGGCTGATTATTTTGTTGCTTGGCAGAACAAAGGCTGATGGAGACAGAGTGATTAAAGCACTTTTAAGCAGTTGTGAGTTTGCGTGGTTTTGTGTAAAGCTAAGCGATGCTAACAGACAAGTTATCTTAGCTTCGCTTAGCACCTCCTAATCCCACTTATACCCACCCTAATTTTAATTAAAGAAAAGATGAAAAGGGTGATAGGAAAGTGGTGAAATGGGGGCAAGAAGGGGGTAAAACATTAGGAAAACCATCTAGAGATGTGCAAGACAGGTATAGGAAAGGACCATAGATCTACATTTCTACTGCAGCAACAGCTGTGACTGATGTGGAAAATTTGGGATTTACAGCCTCGCACCCCACTGAAAGAGATATTAGCAACATAGATTTGTAGAGTAATTTCAGTGTTGATTGATTTATATCTCTGGACATGGGGGCTATGTATGGGCCAATTATATTTTTTGTAGGACAGATTTTTTATTTATTTTTTCAAGTGAGAGTGGGAAGTTGGTGAAGAGCTGTAGGTCTGTTTGGGGAGGTAGGTTGGGTAGGATATGTTGTACTCATAGACAGACAAGACACACAAGACAGCAGATGGGGCAGTATATGACACATGAGGGGGTAAACACCTTGGACGGGGAGGGTGGTTGGGAATCAGAGGCCCATGAGCCCCCAAATGAATACAATGGGACTGAGGTTTCCACCCATGGGCAGTCACCACTGCACCTTCACGGCCACAAAGGTGGCTGTGCTGGAGGCTGGAAAACAAGGGCAGCCTGCCCCTGCAGGTGCACCAAGTGGCTCTCCATCTTGAGAAGTCATCCATCCAACTCAGAGTTGATGACAGTGCACACCATACCCCGGAACTTGCAGCGGGTGACAGACTCCTCTCTGCACCCACACTTGGAAGGGGGACAGGCACCATCCCCTGAGGCAGATGAGGAAGTTCCAGATTGGGTCCCAGATGTGCTGGGACCCAGTGCCATGGCCAGATGAGGTGGGACAGGCAGATCCGCTGGGATAAACTTGCTATGGTGTTGAGGTTATCCAAGTATATTAGTTAGTTAGATACAAACTATCAAATCTAACAATTTAGGTGGAGACGCACTATATGCCAACTCCATTGGAAAACTATGGAATTCCCTTCCTAATAACCTAAAACTAACTACCTCTCTCAACCAGTTCAAAAGTAATCTTAAAAAATTCCTAAAAGCTCATTGGCTATGTCCTTGCACTAAACCGGACTAGTCCAAATAAGTCCACTATCACCCCTTTTCGTTTCCTACTGCCCTCTCCCTCAGCTCTATTTTCCACTAAGATCCCTACATTTACATGTTTAAAACATCTCCAGTTCCTCCGACTGCCTTCCCCTCATAATCTCTATGTGAGTTTTATGGGACTATAATTTCATCCTTCTCCTCTGAGCCTATCATCTTTTTCCTCTATACCGTCTGGAACAGCCCAACTCCACTTTCCTTTACATCACTCAACTATTTTACCTATGCCCTGCTTAAAATGTCACCTCTCACTATTATGTTATCAAGCAATTTATGTATTTTAGAAAGATTGTATCCATATATGCATAACAAAGTCTTATTTTTTTAATATGGAGCTTTTCTCCTGGGGTCTCTAACCTGCAATGTGTATGCTTATTTCTGTGTCTCTAACCAATAGCATTATTACGAATTTATCTGTATGTAAGTCAAAGTCCTGTTTTTTAATGCGGAGCTTTTCTCCCCGGGTCTCCACTGAAAATGGATATGTATCCAGTTGGACTAACCCGGTAAACAAATGTAAAATAAAATAAAAAATAAAATAGTCATAAACACAGCATTTCAAAATTAGTTATAACAGCATGCATGGGTGCTCCAATTAACCCAAACCAACAGATTTGAAACAGTTGCATAGCAAACAGAACACATGCATAAATAGAACAACAGTAAGCATTTTAAAGTATGCATGTTACATTGACGGCAACAGGCCACCAATAATAATATTTTGACACGGTATATTAGTATGCAACCAATTAAATATTTGCGCAATAATAGAATACATGTCCCAATAATATGTTTTGAGAACAACATACCCGTAGTATATGAATAATAATTATTGATGCAGATGAGGTGTGGGTGTAGAAAAAAAAGTCCATTAACAACTGTATAGGCTTCTATTTTTCACAACAGCACTGCTCAATACTCGACAGGTCTGCCCTCACTTTACATCTACCTATGGCCCATAGCTTTTGTAGCGCATATATACCTGTTAGACTGTCAACCTCTAATGGTATGGGGCAGACTGGGAGAACAATGGCTACATTACTGGAGGGAGCTTGTACATGTCAGGCTACATACTTGACAGAGAAGGGGTACCTTGCACTGATGTTGTGTGAGTCTGCTACTGGCATACTTCCCTGGATTCCTATCTGTGTCCAAGGTTATTGGCAGTAGTGACCAAAGGCCATGGCAACATGACACTTGAGGGATATGTATCAGGGAGAGTGAATGGTGTATGTACCTATCCTGCTGTCATTTGCAAGCATATGAGTTTGGACTGTGGAACAGTTGTACATGGTGTATTAGTATACCCTTCATACAGCTACGCTACTGCACACATTTCTTTACCTGTAAGAATATATATATATATATATATATATATATATATATATATATATATATATATATATATATATATATATATGTATATATCATATGTGCACACATCTCAGTACCACACCCTGGATTTGAACTGTGGCTGGATGTGCTAAAATGAACAACGGGGCTCTTTTTCATCACACTGAGCTACTGGGAAACTAGTGTCTCTTACTTGATTGATTTCTGCCTAATACTCTCTGGGTTAGACAGTCTGACCTTGTAATCCTGACATTCATGCACAGCAGATAGTTATCATACTGTGTATTAATCCTGTGAAGTAATGCAATCTGGAAAGCAAAGGTAAACACAAGAATGCAATGCTGCAGGGGACACACTATAATACTCTAGACATTACTATTCAGGGTTCAGATCTTAGTGCATACAATATTACATATTTCCTTTATATCTTGTTTTACAGCTCCACATTCTACTGTTTTGCATTCTAGCTGGTTCTCAGAACAGCCTCAGTTATTTCATGCTGTCAAAGCTATATTTGCTGTGAAGAACCTGCACACATTCTATTTCTATAACAACATACAGAGTAATGTTGATAGAATAATAGGTTTTCCTTTAGCATGACTTTTCTGAAGGTTGTGGAGTCTTAAACTTAAATGTTTGTCATTATTTAATGACTTCAATCCTCTGCTATTTGCCAGGTAGGGACAGATATTTGGGGGAACACAACAAAAATATGAGGCAGCATACCTCTCAGCTGTCCAGATTTTTGCCTCATATTTTTCTTTCATTTCTCATACATTTGTGGTTTTCTAGCAAATCACTAAGGGTTTGAGTCAGAAAATAATGACAGACAATTGAGTTTCAGACTTCATACCCTTCAGAAAATGCAATGCTAATGCAAAATCTGCTATTCTATCAACTTTCCATGTTTGTAAGAGCAATATTTAAAATGTGTCCCTCTTTTCAGGCCTTTGTCCCCCCCATTATTTATGCCTTTGTCCAGATTTCTTGCTCTAAGAGGTTGAGAGGTATTTGAGGCAGACATCTGGACATTCTGCGAAAACCTGTACAGTTGAGGGGTATGGCCGTACGGCACTTTCACAATGCAGGAGGTGTGTGACATTACCTGTCACACACCCCCTGCATTGCTTCCTATCTACATAGTTAATTTCAGTGTCCACGGATACTAAAAGCACTTGGAAAGTGCCATATGGCACTTTGACAATGCAGGGTGTATGTTAGCACCTGTCATACACCCCCTGCATTTATTTCATGACCTCCTATCTATTTCAGTATCTGTGGACACTGTTTTACTATTATATTTGCTTTTAGTGTCTGCAGACACTGAAATGCATTTTAAAAGTGCCGTACGGTACTTTGAGAGTGCATGGTGCATGTTAGATGTGCAGACACTACTTAAACATACCTCCTGTACTCAGTAGTGTTTGTGTCTGCTTAGTCTTAGCAGTAGTGCGCCTTCATGAATTGGATATGCAAGGTGTGCTGCTGTTAAGGCTATGCGGAAATGGACACAGTTCACTCCACGCAAGAATAGCACTATTCCTTCACTGAGTTTATTGAATCCTGGGGTAACTGTATCTTGCTAATATTTAGAACTAGTGAAGTTAGAAATCCAATGACTTTGTTTTAAGTGTTTTTTTATTTAATGTAGTTTTTGTGATGATTTGTTTGAAGGGTCAAGCCAGATGGTGATGTTTGATTTTTGTGAGCTCTTTTAATTTAATTTCCTTTAACAGAAAATCAAAAGTTTTAAATATATACTAAAATAAACAAAACATTTTGATTTTCAAGGAAAAAATAAAGAGCCATCTATATGTTACCTGCAAGTGTCATTCATTTAAAGTTAATGGCTGATCCTTACCTATCTATATTATTATATAATTATTTAAGCTTGAATGTGAATTATGTTACTGCCATTAGTTGCATGTTAATTATGTACAACTGATTCTCTAGAATTGATTCAATATATATTTTTTTCTTTTTATTGATTATTATTTGTACATTGTCTACTATTGTTTCACCTTAAATGCATGCTATACTTATTTACCCTGTGACTGGGGTCTCAGTTGAAAAGGGTCAAAGAACTAATTCACTTGGGGGTTGGGAGGGTGGCCTAATGTTTAAGGTGTTTGCCTTACAAACACAAGGTGCAGGGTTTGAGTCTCACAAGGGATAACTGGCTAGGCTTAAAGTGGCTCACAAGGGCAGTTAGGCTAGTACTAATCTATGAAGCTAGTACTAATCTATGAACAGTAAACAAAAAAATCAAATATATGTTGGATCACTGTTCTAGTAATTATAATAATTTTGTAACATGGGAAATAAAATTGAATAAACGGATCCACTGTAGATTGTTTTCAGCTAGGGCCAAGGTATGCATGTGTATGTACAGGAGTACAAATATAAATACATATATGTTCACTCGCGCATATCTATGCATGCATGCTTGTGTATACCGTCTCTGTCTCTCTCTGTCTCCCTATCTCTCCCTATCTCTTTATTCATAAAGATAGATGCACATACACACACACACATGCACATACACACACACACACACACACACACACACACACACACACACACACACACACACACACACACACACACACACACACACACACACACTCACGCACACACACACTGACCCACTCACCATGCATACTTAAAAACCATTGAGTTCAGTTTAAATAACATTTTTAAAAAGTTCCCTCATGTTACAGATCTTCCAATCAGCACAAGCTACTAATTAGTTACTGACACCATCTATTAATTAAATACTACAACCACCAGGATATTAAAGCTGCAAATGCTATAAAATGTTATTCACAATTTTATACATGTTTTTGTGTGGTGCTATTTTTGCAAACTTAGTAATGGTTTCTTGGGAAAAGGAATTGATCTTTAATGATGCCCAACAGTTGTACCAACTAACATATTACACCCGCTTTTTAGATGACATTTTTATCATCTTTAAAGGTAATACACAACAGGCTAGTGAGTTTATTAACTACTTGAACCAAACCACACATTTCATAAAATTCACATTCAACTTTAACAATGAAAGTATTGATTATCTGGACATCAAGTTGGTTAAAGATACAACCGATGGAGGACTAGTTTCTAAAATATTTAGAAAGAAAATGTACTACAATTCATTTTTGCATTTCACAAGCAACCATCCGTTTGCACAAAAAAGATCTATTGTGAAAGGACAGTTAATAAGAGCAGCTAGGATGGTTTCACTTGATAATAATTTTATTAATGAATGTCAGTTACTTACGACAATGTTCCAACAACGAGGGTATCCGGTTGAATTAATTGATTCACTGGTGGAGGAAGTTAGAATAAAAAGATTTAATGGTGTATTTAAACCTATACTTAATGGTGATAGTACACTATGTAACATATCGAATACTCCCTCTAGTCAAGTTACACAAGAGTGTTGGACAAATTGTAGTCGCAACTAATGACAATTCAAATATTAATTACAATTGCAGTTTTAGAACAATGTACAGTAAAGATAGTCCTAAAATAAGAACTATCTTGTACAAAAATTGGGAATTCATCAGTAATAATGGTTTTCTTGTTGAGAAACTAGGAACCCATCCCAACTTGATATTCAGGAGGGGTATTAATCTTAAGAATATACTAGAAAGAAAAAAGTATTGAACATTGGTAGAAATGTAGGTATGAATATTTGTGGAGCCTGCAGGTACTATAAATATATCTATATAGGGAAAAAATTCATAATCCAGGAACAGAAGTTCAGTCTTCACCCTAGATTTGATTGTAATTCTAAATCAGTAGTTTATTTAGCATCGTGCACATCATGCATGGCATTTTATATTGGGAAGACGGACCGACGGTTCCGTGACAGAGTTTATGAACACATCCATGATATAGAAAAACAACAAACAACAAATACTTTAGCAAAACATGTAATGTTAAATGGAGGACACAAATTTAAGTTCAAAATAATTGACCAAATACTAATCGACCCAAGAGGGGGTCCCACAGCCCTCATTTTAGAAGAACGAGAATTAATTTGACAGATGCGTCTTAACGCATTCTTTAATCCAGGGCTAAATGAATGTTGTAATATTGCCTGTCTGCTTAAACTCAAAAGTATGAGCAGATAAACAAAGTCCATTTTTTCCAGTATGTGAATAAAGTAGGTAACACATACTGATTTTTATAGTTTTATACATTTTAAAAACATGTATAAAATTGTGAATAACATTTTATAGCATTTACAGCTTTAATATCCTAGTGGTTATAATATTTAATTAATAGATGGTGTCAGTAACTAATTAGTAGCTTGTGCTGATTGGAAGATCTATAATATGAGGGAACTTTTTAAAAATGTTATTTAAACTGAACTCAATGGTTTTTAAGTTTGTCTGAAGAAGTCACTGTACCACAGTGACGAAAAGCCCTTTACAAAATAAACTGTTGATTGGTTTGAAGTGTTGGTGCACTTGTTTTTGTTGTATAATTAGTTCCAGTGCTCTGTTTTTTGAGTTATTCCTGTATAGATATGGGCCTTTTAGGGGGTGAGAGGGGGGTAAAGTTAGTACTGAACCTATCTGCCAGGATGTTGGCAATATCAGTTGGTTCTGTAATTTTCATGCCGTTGTGCTGTAACTTGCAGCAGATATGGGTATTGCCATTGGGAATCTTGACATAGCTATAGAATGCTTTGTGGCTGTCCCTAGAATCAGTGGCAATTTTGTTTTTGTAGCTAGCTTTGGAGGATCTTATAAGGGATCTTAGCTTCTTACTGAGGTTGACCAGGGAGCTCCTCCACTCATGGGATTTTACTTTCTTTTCCAACAGTTTGTTCCTTCTGTTGTAGAGTTTGCTTATGGCAGGGGACCACAAGATTGGCTTCCTTTTTTTGAGGATAGCATCCTGGTTCTGTTTGGGATAGCACGATCAATGCACTCATGTAAGTGCTTATAGAGTGCATCTGTGTAGGATTCAGCAGTCATAACTGTATTGTCCAGCTGCATGGGTATCATGAAGTTCACCACTTCTGTCTTAAGAACCACGAAGTTGGCTTTGGAGAAATTTTTTACTGTGGTTTCCTTAATGGGGGGTGGGGGTGGGATGTGGATATCTAGGGTGATTAGCTTATGGTTGGATCTGACTAACGAGGAGTTGACTTCAGTTTTTTTTAAAGGAAGTGATGCTATCACTCTGTTTTATATGTAATAAGTGATTATTTCATTAAGGTTGTGACACTACATAATAAACCCATTCCTTCAGCTTGTGTTAGTTATTTGTTAATTGAGCTTGAATTCTTTAGTTCAAGTTTCTGGGGAATCATTTGTTTTCTGGAGGTATAAGAGATCAAGGAAGGCTGAGCCCTTAATGACATGGAATGCTAGACATAAATAACAGGATTCAATAACAGGTGAAGCACAAAAAGAAATTCTAGCATGTTTTTTTCAGCTGGCGATCATTAGATGAGTGACATTTTGTTTGGAAGCTGTGGAGTCCTTGAAGTTGCATAAATTATTTAAAGACATTCCAAAAGAGGCATTATATTACTTTATTGGCCTAATCATGTCAGAGTATAGAGGAAATATGACTTCTTTTGACTTGGACAAGACACATTTGGTTTCTCATTGTTCTAGGCAGAAGCATCTCCTGACTAGTCATCTGCATGAGTCATAGTTTCATAGTTTCATAGGTGGTTACTAGGCTATCGGCCTAAGAGTCGTTTTTAAGCCTTGACAAGCTTATCCCAAATTTATCTAAATATTGCTGACATGTGCCAAAAACCCACGGAATTTTATGATTATGATATAGGGTTGTACACATTAGGCCTTCACAAACTGCCTCTGTCCATTAGAGATATAAGTGCCAAACCAGGGGTATATTTATGAATTTCCTTCTGTTTCTCCAAGTTACATTTGAACAAAGTCATCGAGTCACGGATGCGCTTTGCTTCACATCGATGGGAAGTCTGTTCCAAAGAAGGAGGAAAAGTTAAGACACATGCCTGTCCCTGAAACATGAACTGCTTATGTCACAGACGAGGCTTAGGTCCTTAGATTGGTATTCAGGGGATAGTGAGTTGGCTGTGCATTATTTCTTAATGGTTTGATGTAATTCAAGAAGGATTTATGATTATTATTGGCTTCCAGCCTTAGGCATTCTGCCTTCTCTGTAAGCTACTGTCAGTGTTTTATTACCAAAGCAGATAATGTTGCACTTCTTTACATTTAATTTCAGTTTATTTTGTATTTACAATTTATTCATGTGGTTCAATCCTTGCTGTGGTAACTTGGAGTCAGATGCAGAATGAACAACAATATCCAGGTTGCTGTCATTTGGAAATGTATTTACCCATACATCTATGTTAATGGTTTGAAGATCGATGAACAAGATACTGCACAGACGGGATCCCAGTACTGAACCATTAGGAATGACATTACTTGCCTTTATGCCTTCTCAAGTGGCACATGATATGTTAACTAGAGTGATTCAATCTGTCATCCAATTTGCTGTCTTTGTGCAAAACATATGGGCCTTCATTCAGACCTTTTAAGCTTTTTTACAACTCCAGTATTGAAAACAGTAACAAAGGCCTTTGGCCAGATTCATATATGTTGTGGAACTATATGGCCTTATTGGTAGCTTCAGTAACTATGTCAAGGAAGTTTAATAAATTAAGTAGATATAATCTCCTTTTGATTAATTCTATATTATTATTATCATACTGGTGAAGGTCTAAAGCAATGAGATTTTTCTTTATATTGGATCTTCTGACATCAGAAATAATACATTCCATAGCTTTGCAAATTAGGCTTGTTAGGCTAATATGATTATAGTTTCAGGGGTCTGAAGCGGGGCCCCCTTTACTGATAGGTGTAATGATAGTAATTGTCCATACCTCAGGAACATAGTCTGTGACTATATTTAAGCTGAATACTTTTATGAAGGGTTTAGAGAAGGTGCATTTGGTTGTATTTTATTAAGTAACCAGGTATATTGCCATGGTCCATAGAGGTGATTTCTGCTTTAGAGGGTGCAGGTAAATCACATTTTACAATAAATGTTAGAGGAGAAAGCAAATCAGGAATTTATTGAAGTTCAATGATGGTTTCTGGTGTGAGACTTGCAATAAATATATCTGCAAGCATATTAGTAATGTCTTTAGGACTGGGATAAGTAAAACTCTTTACAAATTCATGGCAATACTGTGCATTACTCTTAAATAGTGTTATGTAATTACTGGAGGATTTATGACTATTATTGGCTTCAGATGCTAATTTGAATTTATATTCTGCTTTGACCTTCTTCATGGTAACTTTCACATTTGTGTTGATCTTTTTGATAAGTCATTAGTATGGTTAACATTTGCTTTATCATAGGCCTTAATTTATAGTTGTTGCCTTGTTTGAGTATAGAACAACCATGACCCTAATAGTGTATTAACAAATCAATAAGAAAGGAAAACACTAACACTAGTCTGAGGATTGGACCCAGGACCCCCTGTATTCTATATGGCTGTCATTTCCAGTGAACAAAATAAATCACCATCATGATGGTTTCCTAGTTGAAAGAAAAGAAAAAAGTGTGGGACTTGAAAACAAGGAAATAAGTAAGATTTGTCTCTTGAGTGAAACGGATAGATAACTCTGTTATTCAATTTTTCTGAGTCTTACCAAAAGATAGAAGTAGTTTTAGAAATAAAATAAATCAGAAGGCCGTTTGATAGGGAAGTTGAGTTTTACCAAACGATTCCATTCATTACTGTAATAAAATAGGTAAGTATGGAAACGTATAGGGAAGACCCCATTGTTAAGAATACACTGAGTAGGTGCAGAAATAGAGTTAAGAGATTGGTGAATTGCATAGTGATGAAAACGGGTAAGGGGAAGTTCAATGGACACTTACTCTTTTCTCATTTATACCAAAGCAGGGAGATAGGCAGAGAAGCAGGAATCTAAGGCTAAAACAAGTAAAACAACTACTGAAGAAGAGAAAGGGAAGTTACCCATTCTACTACTGGAAGACATTTACTTTCATGAGTTATTCCTTTTTTGGATGAACTAAATGAAGGGAAATTGCCTGAACCTTTGTATGAGAAGAGGACAGCCTCCCTTTGTTAGAATTCTGATGGAAAAACTGCTGACTTGGCTAACCTCTAGATAATATGTTCATAGATTAGTACTCGACTAACTGCTCTTGTTGTCCATTTTAAGCTTAGCTAATTACACCATGTGAGAATCAAATCCTGCACCCTGTGTTTGTAGGGTAAACACCTTAACCATTTTGCTACCCTCCCAAAGAAACTCTATTATATCAAGATTATGCCCCCCAGATGGAACTCAACCCCCCCAATTCCTGACTTTGGAGGCCAATGCCTTATCCATTAGGCCACTGGAGCCTAAAAGTTTCCATGCCAAAACCTGGGATTGAACCAAGGCCCTTTAGGTCTTCACTCTAAGACTCTCTAGGCTGAGCTACTACAGCGCGACTTTAAACAGTCCCAGTGGTAAGACAGCACACTAAGCAGTGGCTAATAAAATATAGCAAGGGCAGATGGGGAAATAGTTGAACAAAATAACCATACTTCATCCACACACACTGAACTAAGAAATGGCCTGCTGTGCAGGATTACCAAAGATGAAGGACAGATACTATGCTATTGGCTGCAAGACCTTTAAGAAAACTTGTAATGAAGTTAGCACATCATCACATTTGGTGGGGGATTGAGTTAAAAAAAGATAAGATAAAGACAGGGATTTTAGCCTTCTGTGTAGTCCAACCCAAGCTTCAAAAGCCCTTTCATACACTTAGCCTTACCTGTTATTGTGGGTGCCTGACTAGAATAAATAACAATGGACACTGTAGGTCCATTTATTAAAAAAAATAAGAGACATCAGTATCTTGATAATTATCATTAATGCTGCAAAATTCTGAATACTTTACCTTTATATAGAATTAATGCAAAGCCTGTAGCAAAAGAACTAGTACTGTTATTTTCTGGATTAGAACCCCCCCCCCTCCTTATATTCTTCCTGCCCAAGACATCCCATTAATGTCCAGAGTAATGCATGAACACTGTCAGTTTTAAAGTGAAACAGTTAAGGACATTTGTAATCCACACTCAAACATGTGGGATAGTTGTGTGCTTCAACAAAACTTTAAAATCTGAGTTATGAAAGGCCATAAAGGTAAATGGGAGAATGTTGGATTAAATAATTCCATATCACTCTTTTTTTCATAAAGGAAGAATTGGAAAACTCGGCTCTGTTTGTACCATTTGAACTATATGGCAGACATTCCAGAGGCTTGACAGTTGTAGTGATAAAAATATGGGTGGAGGAGAGCATTTTACAGATCTGGATGACAGGGAAAGGAGTATTAATTTTTGCAGTTAAAGAACACACTGAGAGAGCACAAGTGACACAACAGAAAGCATATAACAAAACTTCTCCTTCATGGGGTTCAAATAGTAAGATAATACACTTGTCTTAGTACACACTGTTGAAAAGTTCCTTGCAAAGTGGCAAGGTCCTTTGAAGTTATAGAAAACAACAAATCAAGCAAATTATAGTGCAACACCAAGAAAAAGAAAGTTAGGACAGTTATACCACATAAATCTAAATTCTGGAAGAAACACTGCTATTTCTGCAATAGGTACTTTTGGTGGAGAGGAAAAAGCTTCCAGAGCATGCCCTAAAGTCAAAATGGATGAGGCATTATCAATGTCTCAAGAAGAAGAAGGCGAATAGTTGGAAATAAAGATATACATTCAGCGTCATCCCATAGAACTAGGCTAAGACAACACAACGTAGAAATCACCTGGTAAGAATGTAAATTTGATAAAATACCAAATACCAGAATTGCACTGGCAAGCCATTAAGAGAACAGAAACTGTTCAAACGTGTGGTCTTGGAAGAATCCAGAAGTAAATGTAAGAACTGCATTCTACTGGTCTTAAGTCTGAGAAGTCCATAACATTTTGACTTCCGAAAAATACCATATCTAGTTCTGATATTTCAAGCCTAACATGGATAAACTTGTGTAAAAATTGAACAATGCTACTGGAAAGTTCCACTAACCCAAGAAGCTGTTAAAACATTTTCCACACCAGATAGTCACCTTTTACTATAGAGACCTGCCTTTTGATCTCCATGGAACAACCAGACAAGATTATAACACCATACCTCTCAACTTCTTAGAGCAAGAAATCTGGACAAAACCATAAATAATGGGGGGGGGGGGGCAAAGAACCAAAAATAGAGACAATTTTTAAATATTGCTCTTACAAACTAAATCATAGCATAGCAGATTTTGTGTTAGCATGAATTTTTCTGGTCTGTCATTATTTTTTTTTACTTTAATCTTCACTGATTTGCTAATGATTTGCCAGAAAAACACAATTTTATGAAAAATGGACCAGAAATTTGAGGCAAAAATCTGGACATTCTGCAAAAATCTATACAGATGAGAAGTAAAAGACCCTGTACCAGGTTTGCAGTAATACTTTTCTAGGATTTGGAAAGTCAACTTCCTAAAGTTGGAGTCATCTTATATTCCCTGCATTTAGAATAACTGCTTACCTAGCTAAGTACAAGATAAGCATGGCCGGAGCCCTCTATATGGGTCATTTAATCACCCCAGGAATATTGGAACCACAGCATGATAAAACTGATGAAGTCCAAAAGTGGACAATGCTAAGTCCTAAAAAAAGTTAAGGCCTTCCAAGTCCTGGTCAGCTGTTATTATACAATTATTTCTAATTATGCTATCATCGTTTACCATTTGACTGACCTGACCAAACATAAGTGTCACTTAAAGGTAAATTGGGCAGTTAATACCGGTATTAATAGCAGCAGACATTTCCAAAATGTTGTTAGTGTACACAGATGCATCTGAGGTAAGCGTAGACATGCCCTTGTCTCAGGTTATAGACTTGAATAAGCTTCCTATCTGTTATATCAGTATAAGGTTTAGTATTGCTGAGAGACATTGTGCAGCTAGTGAGAGGGAATGCCTTGTCATAAAAATGGGCCCCTGCCAACTTAGAATAATCTGATAGATAGATAATTTGTTTTACTAATTGACCATGCTCCACTGCAGTGGCTTTATAGACAGAAATATTGTAATGTGAAATTGCCCAGATAAGCATTGAACCTCCAGCATAAAAATACAGAATTGTTCTGGCCGCAGTAATTTTAATGTGGATGGGCTGTCTCAAGCTTGCATACAGTCTTAGAGGTCTGATATTGCGGGGATCATATGACATAGTGACTGAGCCAGGGAAGTACACTGCTGACTGCAGAAAAAGATGTGTCAGAGACTCAGAGGTTGACAGGCAGGCAGACGAGGCATCTCTTCGAGCAACTAATTGGCAACAGTTTTTTGTAGAACTATATCAAGGCTATTGTCCCTGGGTGACATAGATGTCCTATCAAGTAAACGTAGAGAGGGATTCATAGCATCATCACAGTTTTGTAAAGAAAGAAGTTAGAATTGAGAAGACAGAGAGAGAGAGAGTGCTTAAGGCTGAAAGTTCTGAAGTGGAAGAAAAGTCCTTTCTGTGGGTGTGTATGTAACAGTTCAGAAGCGAAGGAGTTCCCACTGTGAGTGAGTATTGATTAGAGTTTTTTTTTCAGCAGAGGTACAGAGACAGAGAGCTTTCTATCTCTATCTCCCTCTGTCTTTAGCTGAGAAAATACCACTGGGAACTAATCTCTAAATATACTACAAACTGATTTAACGACTGTTTTATCCTTTTGTTAAATTCTTAAGACATTTGTTTGTTTTATATCCTTTAGACTGTGTTAAATCTGAAACAGCTTTTTTGTTGGCTGAATGAAGCACCTTTTAATTCATTTTCATAATAAAGAATAAAACTTGAGTGTTGATGCAACTTCGAGCACAAGATGCTTCTGAAAGACTGATTTGCTGAGCTAATTCATCTTGAAGTGCTGCAAATTTTTTTCGGTGTAAAAGTATGTGGGGGTATGAATGCTCATACATAAGCACGTACAGATGAACATGCACACATGCTCATGTGCACGTGTACACACACACACACACACACACTGAAGCATGTATCCACACGCGCGCACACACACACACACACACACACACACACACACACACACACACACACACACACACACACACACACACACACATACACACACACACACACACACACACACACACACACACACGCACACACACACACACGCACACACACACACACACACACACACACACACACACACACACACACACACACACACACACACACATACACACACACACACACACACACACACACACACACACACACACACACACACACACACACACACACACACACACCCACACACACATTCGTTTACAATATTTAGCCAGAATATCCATAGAAGTAGGTAGAAACCTGCAAACTCATTTGGCAATGCCTTAGAATAAGAATATTTGTGACTCAAGAAGTTGTAGAAAGTATTGAAATAAAGCCAGTACTGGTCTAGGCTCATTCACCTGAGCCTAGAATAGAATGAAAATTAAGAAATCCCATGTCCTTTTACTATAAAGACAGTTTCCTCATGCAAGTTCTAATACAAATAAATATTTTTCTTTAAATACTATGTTCTCTTTTTAGTTGTAACAAGTGAGAACTACTGTTTTTTTTTTTCTTTTTTTAAGCATAAGCCCACTGGACAAAGTTGTAGCTTTTCAGGGATGACCCAGGAGCACTGTCTGATTAACTAGTTTATTCAAAGTCTCACAGAAGGCAAACAGAGGTGAATAGAATCAAACCCTGAACTACAAGAAACAGTTTGATAACAGCCCATTGCATTAATCTACTGCACAAGCTGCTTTTTTTCTCTGACTTGTCATGTAAAGAGTTTTGGATACAAATCATCTGTTCAGTGCATTGCTGTGTTTTTGGTCACCCCCATGAGAATGCAGTGCTGCACTTTGTTGCTACAGGATGCCTTCCAGAAATTGACAAATGGAAAAAAAGTATTTCCAGTGGAACAGAATTTTGAATTTTAACAATGACCCAGTAAAAATATTGGTCTCTAGTCTAATTAATAATTAATAATCTTAAACATAGCTAACCTCATTTATCAGTTCAGCTTTTTGGTTGCATGAAAGAACAACAACAAGGATTAAAAGTATTATTTTGAACTAACTTTTAATATTCAGTCTTGTTCTGATGTTTCCTCTGTTGTTTAGTGTACATGTTTCTTTTACAATAAAATAATAAAATGCCATTAGTTATGGGAGTAACCCCATTGGAACTTTAAAATGCATATGTTATATGTTAGTCTTTGTCAGTTATATAATAAAAATATCAGTTATGGAAGAATGCAACTGTACAGTAACAGAGGAAGATGGTAATACTCCCAGGTAATTCCAGCAAAATTAGGGACAGCATTGGCACAGAAGCAGGGAGTATTTAACGCAGTATGTAAATGAGTGGAATCTATTAGAAGCTTATTGTTTTTGTGAGCCAGAATTGTTTTATAATGCATTTCTTTATGACAGCAATACATGCCATAGTCATGTGATGTACTCAGAACTCCTATAAGTCAACAGGAGGAGGTAGAAACCATGAAATTTTAGTTAGTTAGTTAGTTAGTTAGTTAGTTAGTTAGTTAGTTAGTTAGTTAGTTAGTTAGTTAGTTTGTTTGTTATACAATTTAACTGCAGTAGAGCACTGATCCCATTGGACCAATTTCAGTCTCAGTCCTGAATGTGGATACAAATTCAAATAAAAGATAAAATACAGAATGTGGTTTGCTGACAATGCAAATTTTCTGGCAGAATTAATAAATAAGGCATATGCCCTTCTAGTCCACAATTGGCTCTATTAATTAATGATTAGTGATGAACAAAGGGATGACATTCTGATTCTAACAGCATTGAATCACGTGGCTAATGAAATAATTTTTATTAACTTAGGAATGGGAAAAGCATTTGTAAAGATAAACTAATCAAATGTGTGACTATATATATATATATATATATATATATATATATATATATATATATGTGTGTGTGTGTGTGTGTGTGTGTGTGTGTGGGTCCACTTTGTAATTCTGAAATATTAAAATCTCAAAATTCAGTATTTCAAAACCACAAAGCCGAAAACTCAAGCACAACTCACAAACTCGAAAACACACAACAGTGAAATTCAAAATCCTGTAACTACGTTACACATACAGCACACACATAAACATATACAACCCCCCCCCCACAATCAAACTCATCTAAACTACATATAAGCAGGAGGGCAAGCCCCCCTGCACCCCCAGACCCACTCTACCTATATATTCTAACTCCGAGATCGCACAAACAGAAACACAAATGAAACTCGCGCGCACACACACACACACACACACACACACACACACACACACACACACACACACACACACACACACACACACACACACATATCTTACAGTCCCTCAAACACACACGTAACAGTCACAACACACACTTACACACACTAAACCCCTAACCAACATACTTACACACACGAACTTACCAAAATTAAACCCAAACATTCACACACCGTACCGCCGGAAGAAGAAATTCAAAATATCCGTGCTTCGGTATTTTGAATTTCGCTCTTCTGCCAGCTTCGAAAATCTAAGTCTGCGGCTTTGTAAGTTTGAAATACTGCAATTCGAGATTTCAGTATTTCGAAATTACACAGTGGACCCATAGATATATATATATATATATATAAAATGAAAATAGTCATTTAATTTCAAGATAAAACGTTATGAACTATCTTACTTTAGGAAAGTAAATGCTTGTTTTGTGGCATTTTTTAGGAGAGATTTAGGTGCTATATGATTTCACGCAATAACATGATAATTTAGATAGTCACTTGTAAAAACAATAGCTCATTTCTGCAGCACTGGCAAATGAAGATTAGTCAAATGATCACTGTCGAGAAGACTTGCTCGAGTGATTGGGATACAGACTGAGCTGATAGAGTCCTGTTGTCTTTTGTTATGGAAGGAAGCACAGACTAAGGTAGAGCAAAAAAAAAAAAACTTTAGAAGCCAAAGGAAGTAATGCCCAATGATAGCAGCAGATTAGCAGGAGTGAACGAGAATCCAAGGGGATATGCATACAAGGGTGCAGGCATATGCCCAACTTTGTACGTAAATTCTTATTTAAGTGCTTTTTTTCAAAGCACTGTACCGAAGTGAAATTCATGATTATATAATCCAGGATAAGTTCTTCAGAAAACACTTTCCATCTGCTGAGAGCACATTAGGTAAAATAATACATAGTATAACAACAAAAACTAATAAGTGAGCAGATAAAGAAGGTAGTGGACTTTAAAACCCTTCAACTCACTTAAAAGCAGCATTAACCCAGAATCCAAAAATAAGTAAACCTACGAGATATCCACATTGGCAGAGACTTAGAAATCAAGACCATGTTTGTAAAGCTTGATGCAAAAGCTTCCAAATCCAAACCTTTCTACTGAAGGAACCGATTTCACTAACATTGAGCTGTAAAAAGCATATTAAAGCCCTTCACTTTTCAGAAATGCAGCAACAGCATTCTTTCTTATCCCAAATATAAACTAAACATAATGTCCATGTTGCTATGTGCATAATTTACTGAATCCACTGGATAGATTTACCACAGTTATGAAACAACTCTCTAAAATTCCAGATGATAAAACATCTCTTCTTCTCCATGAACTCTGACATCAGCAGAAAAGAAAAAACTGTCAAGCCTGCTGAGCACATATTCTCTATCAAATTGAAACACTTGCTGACATTTTTATGATTCTTAAACCAGGAATCTTAACACTTGTTGTGTCTTTCGGCTTTTCCCAGTTAGGGGTTGCCACAGCGGAACTCCGGTCCGCTAATGATTGGCAATAGATTTTTATGTGCAGAGTTGCCGGCCCTGATGCACAGCCTTCAACGAAGGTACGCCCATTCACGCATGTCTCCACACAGAAGACGCTCTAGCTGAGAATCGAACAGGACAACGTCTTACTACCGCAGCACCACCACCACAGTCTAACAATGTTTCCACTATAAGTTGAAGAGTTAGATAGTTACATCTTAGTGAGGAATCAGCTTACCTAGCATATGTGGACAGGAATTCAACTTGATTTCAAAATTAAAGGTACACTTTTTTTTTGGACTGGATGGCAAACTCACTGCACCCAATGCCATAACTAAAACATTGCCACAAGATAGCAACAGATGTCTACCAATGAATCAAATCTATAATTTTGCCCAGGTTATGTTTTATTCAAAGTGTTAAAACTGGATTAGTTTTATAGACTACATTCTGTACTGTGAATTCTTTATCATTTACAATTCTGAAATGGAATATTATAAGCAGACTGGCATCATTGAGTGCAAACTGGATTAGTTTCTACTTGGTTGAGTTCTGCTTTCTCATGCGTTCACATTTTTTCAAACATATATACAACTCTGTGGTCACAGAGCACCACCTCTTGGAAGGCAATTACATATTGGATGATTCAACAAATTACTTTGCTATGCAGATCAGCATGTCCATCTCCACCACATTGTGGTATTGTTTAACTATCTACTATGACCACTGTGTGAAGATTGGGGGGGGGGGGGAGCCACTGGCCACCAAGGAGAACATATTGCTGAAGTGCCTTAAGGGTACCAACATCACTAGGGAGAATTGGGGTGGGGGAAACCACTAGACATCAGGGAGAACACATTGCTGATGTGTCTTAAGAGCACTAACATCAGTACTAGGATCAGTGGTGGGGGGCAACTAGCCATTAGGGATTACTCTAAATGTAAGTACATTAACAGCACAAACATGGCTATGGGGACCTTGGTTTGGGGATCTGGGGGGAGTGGGGGGAACCACTAAGCCATCAGGGATATAATATACGTCAGTGTCTAAATGATACTGACATCACTGTAAGGATTAGGAAGTGTGGGGGGAGTCAGTAGACACCATGCATTACTTTAAATGTAAGTGCAATAATGGCACAGAGAATTGTATAGGGATCGGAGGTGATGAGATTCTCTAGACACCAGGCCATACTATATCAGGGTGAGGACATTCACTAGACTCCAGGGAATACTATATGCATGCTGCTGTAATGGCACTTCAACTGTTAGAGTGGTGGGGGGAATCACAGGAAGGCAGACAGAACAGGGACAGGTAGGAGAATATGGTGTATGTATCTGTGTGCGTGCATATGTGTGTGAGTGATTTGAGGAGTAATGCCACTAACTATACAAACAGTAGT
The DNA here is from genome assembly GCF_019279795.1 of Protopterus annectens. NCBI lineage: Eukaryota > Metazoa > Chordata > Ceratodontiformes > Protopteridae > Protopterus > Protopterus annectens. The sequence continues at coordinate 132,033,520 of NC_056735.1, forward strand.
GTACTACATCACGGTAGTAAATGTGATTCAGAAACATATAAATTATCTGATAATGAGGACTTACCTTATTGTGACTAACATGCCTCTGAATCACAAAGTAGTACATCTTGAGAGCAGGCCATTTGTCTCGAGCTAGGCTCTGTAATGGCTCCCCAGGGCATACTTTTGGCAATATTTCATATCCTGTAAATGCTTGATAGTTTTGACCTTATCTGTGCATTAATATGAATTGGAAGATACTTTTAATATCAGAGGGTGACAGCACAAGATTGCAGCTATATGCTTAATAGATATCCCAATAAGTAAAAAACGTAAAGATAAAACCAGAAAGCCTCAAATGTTCAGGCTGCTAAAGGCTATTGTGTGCTTGCATTTTTGTTAACTAAACATGTAAAACATCTACATTTACTTCACAATCTTTGACATTTAATTTCTGCCAGTTGATTTCAAAATTATCTCTATTTTGTTTACTGAAACCTCTGTCAAAATAAGACCACGTGTAACTATTCAAACAAATGTGATGAAATGTCACCCCAACAAAAGCTAGGTATGAAAACAGAATTGCAGCAGATAGTAAAGACAACCACAAGGCCTTCTATAGTTATGTAAAGAATTTCCACGGCAATACCCAGATTTGCTCTGAGCTACTGCACAATGGTACCTCCTATACCAAGCCAACAGATATTGCCAGTATACTGGCCGACAGATTCAGTGCCAACTTTACCCCCCTCTGCCCCCAAAAGACCAATCACAATACCAGTAGATTGCCAGGCACCCAGTATTAGTGTTGCACAGGTTAAAACAGCACTGTCCAAGGCCAAGAATACAGCTTCTATGGGACCTGACAATATCCCTGGTTGTGATCTACATTAACTACAGAGTGAACTGGCACCTTACCTGTGTGCTCTGTTCAATCACAGCCTCACCTCAGGCTTTGTCCCTGCTGAATGGCGCACTGCTACAGTTATTCCTCTCCACAAAGGTGGAACAACTAAAGACCCAGGGAACTATTGCTCCATTAGCCTGATGAGTCTGTTATGCAAAGCTATGGAATGCATCATTGTGGACCTAATAAACAAGGATATAGGGAATCTCCAATCTTTGGATCCCACACAGTTTGGTTTTGTAAAGGGTAGATCATGCCTGCTCAACTTGGTTGACTTCTTTCAGTCAGTCACCAGAGCTGTGAATGAAGGCACGGTGGTTCATATAGCCTACCTTGATCTGGCCAAGGCTTTTGATACCATTCCCCACTCAGGAATTATAGAAAAACTCACTAAGCTTGGCATCAACCCCTATATCACTAGGTGGGTTGAACCCACAGCGTGAAAGTAGCTGACTCCAAGTCAGACTGCCGATTAGTCATGAGTGGAGTCCCACAGGATTTGGTCCTGGGTCCTCTCCTGTTTGGCATCTACTTCTCCGAAGTCCAGGCCAGCATGAAGGGACTCTGGCTGACAAAGTTCACAGACAATTGCAAGTTGGGAGCTATTATTAACTCCCCAAGTGATGCTGACATCCTACAGAATGGCCTCACTGTGACCAACGACTGGTGTCAGAACCATGCCCTTATGCTCATTGCCAAACAATGTATCATCATCTCCTTTGGGAAAAACCTGGTTCCCATGAATTACCACATTGATGGTAGTCCACTGAACACAGAAGACTTTATAAGAGATCTGGGAACACAGGTTGACAGCAACCTCTCTTTTGATCACCACATTGCCACCGTGGTCAGAAAGTCCTTCTATGTGGCACATCTCATTACTAAGGGTTTTGCATACAGGAAGAAAGAGGTCACCATTTCTCTCTACTCTTCCCTCATTAGGCCAATCATCGAGTACAATGCCCCATTTGGCATGTACCTCACTAGACACCTGCAACAACTGGAGAAGCTGCAGAAGTACCTCACAAAGAAAGAGGATCGTAGGCCTTAAACACTTGTCCTACATGGACAGACTCAAAAAACTCCAACTATTCTCTGTCTCATATCACCTACTTAAAGGTGATCTCTGCTTGACTTACAAAGCCATGTCTGACCCAGCTCTGTTAAAAATGTTACATCTAAAGAAATCCCAATCCCTCTGCATCACACGCTCCAGCGACCTCAATCTCATTACCACAATTAACAGAGCATGCTAGAGGGACAGGTTCATAACCAAGAGACTGCCCATGCTATGGAACAGACTTCCCATACATGTCAAGCAGAGCACTTCGCTGACCCTCTTCAAGAGAAATCTTGATGAGTGGATGGGAAACAGAAAATTCACCCCGTGGATAACACCAGTGGCTGTACTTGACAGAGGTACTGGGAACTAAGGTCGGGTGGCACTATGCCAGGGTAATCCTATGGCTAGGCTTGTAAAGGCCCCAGGGCAATTAGCCTAGTACACACCTATAAACCCATGAACCTATGAAATACTGCAATATGTCAGAATTGATTGCTAGTGTTTTATAAAACTTAACATAAATGTCGGCTTGGAAGAGAAGAGTCAAGCCTTCTACAAAGAGCTCCGTGATTTTAGAAGTGGTCAAGGTGAAATATATTGCATAGCTAACCTTTCAGAGGAAGCAAAATGATAGAACCCATTACATTCAGTGTACAATCTTTACCTACATTATTAGACATGACTCAGATTTTTTTCTAAGTCAGTGAAAGTGTGCATATGGCAGTTTTCAATGTTAACAGATTCAATAAATTATTTCAGATGCAATGCTGTCTCTCAGAAAGAAATTGTCTAAAGGCAGCATTTTCCTGTGTCATTAGAGCTCAAGTTAAAATGATCGTAGCAGGTAATAACTTCCTCCACACCTGCCTTCATTACAGTAGGTAATTCAGTTCAATTGTAGCACACCTGGAGGACAAATTCATCTTTGCTGTATCCAGTCTCCACACCTTTTGTTATGACTGTAGGTAATTTAGTTCAGTTTTAACACACCTATAGAATCAATCCATTATGAATGCAGTTAATTTAGTTCTGTTTTAGCACACCTAAAGAATCAATCCATCCCTGCTATATCAAGACACCTTTCTTTATGACAGTAGGTAATTTATTTCAGTTTTAGTACACCTGAAGGATCAATCCATCCTTGCTGTATTTAGATGCCACACTTTTCTTTATGAATGTAGATAATTTAGTTCAGTTTTACCACACCAAGAGAATCAGTCCATCCCTGCTATATCCAGATGCCACATCTTTCTTTATGACAGTAAGTAATTCAGTTCAATTTTAGCACAACCGAAGGATCAATCCATCCCTACTGTATCTAGATGCCACACCTATATTTATGACTGTAGGTAATTCAGTTCAGTTTTAGCACCTGTAGAGACCAATCCATCCCTGCTGTATCCAGATGCCACACCTTTCCTTTGTGACAGAAGGGAATTCTGTTGAGTTTTACCACACCTAAAGACAAGTCCATCCCTGCATTGTCCAGATGCCACACCTTTCTTTACGACAGTGGATAATTCAGTTCAATTTTAGCACACCTAGAGACCAGTGCATCCCTGTTGTATCCAGATGTCACACCTTTCTTTATCAGTGTAGATAATTCATTCCAATTTCAGCGTACCTAGAGGATCAATCCATCCCTGCTGTATCCAGATGCCACACCTTTCCTTTGTGACAGTAGGGAATTCTGTTGAGTTTTAGCACACCTACAGAGAAGTCCATCCCTGCATTGTCCAGATGCCATGCCTTTCTTAATGACAGTAGGTAATTCAGTTTAATTTTAGCACATCTGAAGGGTCAGTCCATCCCTGATGTAGCTAGATGCCACACCTTTCTTTATGACTACAGATAATTGAGTTCAGTTTTAGCACACCTAGGGATCAGTCCATTCCTGCTGTACCCAACTGGTCACTAAAGTATGACAGTAAGTCTTTGACATGAATATAAAATGTTCTTTGTCTGTGCCAGCACTTTTACACTATTTCCATGTTCCTGCATTTAGCAATAATTTAAAACTCCCTTCGATTTCAAAGCCAGTGCCTAAAATGACATTCATCTGGCAAATGGAAATGATTCTTTATCATCTGTTCTAGCCAGAGGAAAACTGTACCTACATGATTTAGTTGTTAAGGTTTAGCTGCTCATTTCTTTTATACGTGCATTTGTCTTGTAATCTGAAATCTAGTTTTGCTATCTATTTGCTACGTTTTGCAATTTATTCAGAATGGGTGGTGTCTGCTTAGCATTCTTCATCCTTCATGATAGTTTCATTAATCCTACCCTCACAAAATATTCCACCAGATTTACAATTCTCCCATGCAGGACTAGCTTAGTCCTGCATGGAAGCGGCCGTTTAGGAGCAGGACGGCAGTGTGCCATGCATATTAATGAAGGTGTGCTGCCTGAGCTCCTAATCTTACATGGAGCATGTAAGAGTGCAGGGTGCGTGTCTGAGAGCAGAGCTCTCAGAATATACACGCCCCTGCAATGAAGAACAGCAGTCAAGTCCTAAAAGAATGAGTGAGACTGCTCATAGGTATATGCATACCCCCAGCAACATCCCCCCACTTGTACAAGAGCATTAGTGAAAACAAACACTATAAATATATTTTATTTTTTTATGAAACAGATTAAATTTAATTGTAGGTGCGCAGGTTTGCCCATTGCGTAGCTACAGTTAATGCAGCTTAAATGGCAGAAGAGGATAAAAATCAAAATATAGGCAAATGAAGCAGTATAGCAACAGTGCAGTGGCAGAGCATTTGCCTTACGAGCAATCATTCTCAGTTTGAGTCCCACTGCAGCACTTTCCATGTCAAATCACTTTATGACCAATATATTTAGTTACATAACCTTCTAAATAACATATATTTGTGAACTGGAGTACTGCATTAAATGCAGAAGTAAGGTGTCAGTGTCATAATGTTGCAAAGTCCACAGATAATCACATGTGCCCCATACAGTATATGTACACAGGAATTAGGGATACAAATGGAACGTAAAATGTGTAATGAATGATAACTCCATACATCATCCAAATCCCCCACCTTCCCAAGAACCATTAGACATTACTGTATAATTTAGTGCAGTGGTAAGCGGGAGTAAGCACTAGTAAGCATGTGTAAGCACTATTAAGCAGTAGTAAGTGGGCGTAAGCATATGGAAGCACTAGTAAGCAGGTTTAAGCCTGTTTGCATGAGGGAAAGCAATGTGCATGCAGATTAAGCAATATTGACGTTAACTCTCTGTAAGCATATTTAACTCGAGGTTAGCATTGCTTACCCTCACGCAAACCAAGGCAAACCCACTTACAATTGCTTAAAAGTGCCTTAATCGCTCTGTATCCAACAGTCCTTGTTCTGCCCAGCAACAAAATGAACAGCCGCTGCAAGGCTCAAACCCAGGACCCTACACACCACAGCCAAAGTGATTTACCACTAAACCATCACAGCAGTCCATACGATTGAGGTATCACCAAACAAATCCTCACTATGGGAAAATCAAACTGAACATGTAAAAGGAATCTATATACAATCTTATGTTGTATAACCTACTACATAACACAGATATGTGAACTGGAGTACTGCAGTAAGCTCAGATGTGAGGTATAATTGTCATAATGTGTTGAAGTCCCCTAATAAACACAAGGACCCCATACAGTGTATGTACACATGAATCATGGATACCAGACACATATATAAGATGTAATGAATAATAAATCAATGCCAAAAAGCAAATATAATGCAAATTAAATATTAAGCAATGCAAAGCATTACACGGGCCAGCTTACTAGGTGTAAGCAATGTGTAGAACAGCTAATTCATTTTGCCCATTGGTATACCCCTTTAAACAATGCCAACCTTAAGTAAGCAGGTTTGCCCATAGCTTAGCCTTTCCCAAACCATCCAATTATGGCAAAGTGCACAAAATCGGCCCTATTTAAACCCAGCAGGTGGGAATACATCTCATAACTGATTGTAGCTTCCCCTTGCAGGCACCATGTCTGGAATGGGAGAGGGTGTATGCTTTTAGGTGCAGCGTTGGGGCATCCTGAAGTCCAGAATCATGGCAGGACACCTTGTCAAAGACAATGAGCAGAGACTGCTGCAGGGCCAGTAGCAGGGTTCCCAATATAAAGCAGAAGCCTGGGACCATCTCGCCTGTGACCTCACCAGTGTCACTGGCATACCCCAAACTGGTGAGCAGGTCAGGCATCACTATGCTGACCTGAAGCAGTGAAAGGGGGATCTCTTGGATTAGTGGATCCAAGAGGCTAGGAGGACAGGGGAGGTCCCAGTAGTGTGTAAGTATCACTCCACTACCTGTTTAATAATTGCCAGGTCAAGTATATTAAGGGTAGGTATGGCTAAATATTCCTCTTATGTCCTTCACAGTGGCAAGTGAGTGGGCTGTGAACCAGGAAGCCCATGGCTGTGGCTTGGAGAGGTTGCAATGTGAAGCAGGTTAGTTATACTCTTGCATGTACTGTCATAGGAAATAAATCTAACTGTATTAGTAAGTCAATTGCCTGTATAAAACCTGCATTGTTTAAGGCAAGTACTGCATACACTGCAGAATATGTTAGGAAGAGTCTCATATAGGTTGTATGTAAATAAAAGCATAATAGCCTGACAAGGAAGGTCTAACTGCTGTACTGCATGTGTTTACTCTGATATCATATGGTAATGTAGATTTGCAATCAATTAATAGTACTGTTGTATTAAGCAATGTTACCCACATTGTGCAACATAAATAAAAAATGTGTAGGAATGTCTGTATATGACTGGTATAATCCCTAGAGGTCAGCTAGTACAACTGGGAGAGACACAGACAGAAAACAGTGAAAAGAAAAACAACAAAATCCATATAGCACACACAAGTGAGACGTGAAGTGTTGTAGTTTTAGCACACACAGCCATGGTTCAAATCCTGGTAGTGGTAGTAGTCTGCATACAGAATCATACCCCACAACTGTACAGATATGTCCACAATGTCCAGTACATTGGCCCATATCTGCTGCCTGTCACTATGCCCCCCCTGGGAAATCAGTGGGATGATCCCAGATGTATAGACTGCAAACAAGAAATACAACTGATTGCCACACATCAATAAGAACGCACCTGTCACTCTAGCAACTCCCCAAACTGTTATGAGAGTAATAAGCCAAGTATGTCCCATCTACACCCCCATGTTGCCAAGCTATGACCAGAGTGTGTAAAGTAACAGAGTGAGATGTAAGTGCATAATACTAATGTAAAACTGGTACTTTGTGTGGCAACAGTCAGGTAGTGCTAACAAACTTTGCTCCCACAGGTCCGTCAGATACAAACACTGTGCCCAGAAATAAAAGAGTGATATCCTGTATTGGTACTGTTTACTTTGGTATTGTATGGCATTGTTAGTGTTGAAGTTGCTCTGAATAATAAGGTATTACTCATCACCGTCACCCATACTCTACTATATAATATAACTGTCTAGGAAATCCTGTATGAGTGATGTAATACAAGGTCAGAATGTAAAACCACAGGAGAATTATACACAGAAATCAGATACGAGATATACAGCAACATCCATATAGCACACACAACTGTGATGGACAGTGTTTTAGTGTTAGCAGACACAGCCATGGTCTGAATCCTGGGAGTGGAAGTAGGCTGCATACAGAATCATACCCCACAACTGTACAGATATGTCCAGAATGTCCAGTATATTGGCCCATATCTGCTGCCTATCACCCTGTCCCCCTGGGAAATCAGTGGGGTGATCCCAGATGTTTAGGCAGCAGACAGGAAATACAACTGATTGTCACACATCTATAAAAACAAACCTGTCACACTAGCAACTCCCCAAAATGTTATGAGAGTGTTAGGCCACTTATGTCCCATCTACACCCCCATGTTGTCAAGCTGTGACCAGAGTGTGTACAGTAACAGAGTGAGATGTAAGTGCATAATACTAATGTGGAATCTGGTACTTTGTGTGGCAACATTCAGGTAGTGCTAACAAACATTGCTCCAACAGGTCCGTCAGATATGGACACTGTGCCTAGAACTAAAAGATTGATACCCTGTACTGGTACTGTTTACTCTGGTATTGTATGGCATTGTGAGTGTTGCAGGTGCTCTGAATACTAAGATATCACTGATCACTGTCACCCACACTGTGCTACATAATATAACTCTAGGAAATCCTGTATAAGAGTGCTGTAAGTCACTAAAGCTTGAAGAGGGCAATAGTCTACGTATGTCCTGGTTCACCTGCATGTGGTCAAGACATGGCCAGAGTCCATGCAAAAAGAGATGGACAGGTATGTGCATAACATCAACCTGGAATCTGGGAGTATGTGTAGATACAGTTAGCTAGTGTTAACAAACAATTCCTCCACAGGTATACCAGATAAGAGATGTATACTGCAGGTAAAACCATTTCATGTATATAGCTGTCGACAGCCATATCCCTATCCAAACTAAGCCAATAGGGTAGTGTAGTAATACCTGTAAGGTACAGATAATGGCACTTACTAGGAAAGTAATGTGAACTACAGGAATATACTAGTTGTTAATTGACATCCCCCCACCATATCTCCAACAATACACTAAATACCCACCTCAATTGGTATGTGATGACTTCACTGTCATGTTAGGACATATGTCCTATTGTGTGATATTCATTTAAATCTATTTGTATGCATGTGCTATGTTGAAATACTCCAGCATTGGTGGCATGGTGCCATCAATGTACCTGCATGCTGTTGTTATTACCACTGTGGTCCCATATATGCATGTGTTCCGTTTGCTATGCAACTGTTCCATATCTGGTGTCTGGGTTAATGGAAATATCTATGCATGCTGTTATACCTAATCCTGGAATGTGTTGACTATTACTAACCCACATATGTTGATAAACCATAAACACCATAGCACTTATGGGAATGCGGGTCTCAGCGGACCCACCTGTCCTACCTCAGCTGGCATTGGCACCAGGCACCAGGACATCTGGGACCCAACCCAGGACCTCCTCATCCATTGGTCCTGCACCACCTTTGGGTGGAACCACCTCATGTGATGGGGCTCACTCCCCCTGGGAGTGGGCACGGACAGGAGCCTGTCACCCATCGCCAGGTCTGGGTCGTGGTGCATAGTGAGCTTCGCAGGAAGGTCGGAGATCAGCTATGCCAGTTCGAGGGCCATGTGTCACAACTAGAGGGTCGGCCTGGCTCTCTGACTCAGGCCCCAGCACAGCCACCTTCGGGGCTGTGAAGGTGCAGTGGTGACTGCCCATGGGTGGAGACCTCCGTCCCACTGTTTCCACTAGGGGGCTCATGGGATTCCGATTTCCAACACCCCTCCCCATCAAGGTGTTTACCCCCCACATGTGTCATATACCGCCCCTGTCTGCATCTTGTTTGTCCTGTCTGTTAACCTACCCAACCTACCTCCCCAAATATACCTAGTATCCCTCCCCAACTTCCCACTCTCACCTGAAAAAAAAAGGGCAATCTGTTCCCCCCAAAAAAATCTCTCCCCATACATAGCTGTCCATTTCGCACGTGTCCACTGGACACGTAATCTGGTCTAATTGGCATCACAACATATTACTGTTGTCCTCACCCATCTCTCAGGGGTTTGAGTGTCGAAATCTACCTCCAAATTCAGTGTATATGCACAGCAGTTGCTGTAGAAGAAATGGGCAGCTATGGACCTTCCCTACACCCTCCTGCACATCCCTAGCTATTTTCCCTACTGCCTTTTCCTCTTTGTGCCCCTTTTTCACCACTTTCCTATCAAACCTTTTTTCTTCATATGTGGGTAGTAATAGTCTGCACAATCCTGGAACATGTCCAACAGCATGCATAGATATCCCCAATAACACAGAATGTCAGATGTGCAGCAACCACATAGCAAGCATACCACAGGCATATATGGAACCATAGTGACTCTGACAATGGCATGCAGGTGAATAGTCTGTAACAGGCTAACAAAGATAGTATCCACACAGGGAACATGGCTACAAACACATTGCACAGAGTGTGGTACAATACAATATTTGCCCCACTGGTAGGTAAGCTGTAGCCATACTTATTGAGTTGTGTGTACAGTTTGTTGTCACTGATATGGTGGGGGGGGGTGACAGTGATGTGTATTAAGAACTGTGGTAACCTTGCTGCATAACTTGCTCACACCTGTGTTCATCTTTATGTCTTTCAGGCAAGAAGTCACATGGAAGTTTTCCAGCTTACTCAGCTGCTGAGAACAACATTGTGGTAAACCACCTAATTCAGCACTACCCTGTTTTTTTTGTCCGGGCCACCCATGATCAGCAGGAGTGGACTGCCCTATGAAACGACCTAGTCCACAGGGTCAATGAGGTTGGATTGCACAACTGCAGTTGTGAGCAGGTCCAGCATCATTGTTCTGACCTGCTTCGCAATGCCCAAAGTCGTGCTGCTGCAGTCCGGGGCATAACCTTGCAATGGGGGGGCATGCCATCCATCAACCCGACATGTGTGGAGGAGCTCTTAGTCAGCCTCATGGCACCTGCCCGTCCACATAGCCAACAACTGCCGGACACCATTGTGGAGGTGGGTGCTACCCACACACTGGCTGAGGAGCATGCACGTAAGGTCACAGGGCACATCAGTAGACCACTGTTGCATATACATCTGCATCTATACAGGTAGATCATACATATCTGACATGTCATAGATGTAGTTTGTTGCTGCATAGCAGTGATAAACAGATGTGCATATATGGCAGTATTGTGGGCATGTACTGTTGATGTAATGTAATGCTGCACCCACCCTGTAGTAATGCCACAGGTGTGGCCACTGACTTTGCATTTCTCACCCTCTTATGTAGGTCCCTCCGGTATACCACCAAGGCAACAACCTATAGCTGGTGACTATAGTTTATGTTGATGCTAGCCAATACACTGAGCATGTAATGGCTATGGTATACTCCATGTACTCATCTAACACACCTATCCAGAATGCATGCTGTACATGTGCAAGTATTGTTGCTGTTAAATGCACGGCATCACAGTGGTGACCATGATGGCGTATTGGAAGGGTATGTCAGACACCTGCAGGATAACTAACATCCTGTCATAGTGGAATGTGTCAACAGGAAGTAACATAATGGTGGGAGACATGGCCTACAGTAGGGACATGTTTGAAACATCACCTGTATACAGGCAACACCAGTGTATATGCTGTAGGACAATGGCAACTGTTGCAGAGTTAGGCTATGGCATAACGCATTACTGTGGCCCACGTTATCAGCTGGGACTAGGCTGTAACATGTGCTGTTCAGTGTATGGGACACTGCAAACTGACACACATGTGTAGGCCTTACTGTCAAGCATCTGCAAAAAGGCTGAAGGTGGGGGTGTCAGCATGACACACCAGTGCACTACAGCAGGGATCCTAAGGATGCTAAGAATGGCTGTATCTGCACATAGTCAGGTTTATTAACTGTGGCAGATGTAAACCTATCCCTGCAGCAATAGTGATGGCAGTGTGTGAACACCAAGGGATGTGCACATGAGTAGACCTTGCAATCATGCAGATTAGGGAGACATGTGTAGGGCAGACTGAACATACACTGGCAAATGCAGATGGCCCATGCTAGTATACCCCTGCCAGGAGTAGTGACTGCTGTTGTACACATAATAGGTACAACAAACCATCATGATAAGGGTGTGCACACATATGCCCACACGGAGTGTATGCATTGTGGTCAGCATCCGCACACCTAACACATTCCATACACACTGCATGTGAAAGTACAGGACATATGTCACATATCAGGCTCATGTACTGTTAATATATGCGGTGATGTGGTCCCATGGCAGATCAAGGAATGGTGTGCCATATCAGTAAGGGTGTGTTACACTCCCCATAGCCACAGTATGCTCTGATGGTCTGCTGATGTTGAGAGCTGTAAATTAGGCATCAGGCATTCACAAATGACATCTGTCCACATATCATCCCAGGTATACATTGCTGAAAAACATAGGGGCTGTGAGCATTAAAGCTGACATAACTGATACAGTACTACACATTCAGCAATGGGTTGTACACCTGTGAGGTGTGGTGCACCATACATGGCAGGGTGAAGAACAGGTGCACAGCAATACTGTGTACATGGATGCAGTGGTATCCAGGAGAAGTGGCATCACCTAGTAACACAGCACATGCATCACACACATGTATACTGTTGCTAGCATGGATTGACTATAGCTGCACTGCCTGCTGTTGTGTACCATATGCTATGCTTGTTGACAGACGGGCAATAGGAGGACTGTGTGTACTATCATTGTTCAACCTTACCTGTATCTGAGTGTGTGCATCCTGGTGGGTGGTCAGTTTGTCTGTATGGTCACTCTGGTGAAGTGGAGGGGGATTGATGCATGTAGGATGTATGTGTGCATGTGTGTGTGTTTGTGTGGGTGTCCATGAATGCACATGTGTGATTGTGGGGTTCTTCATACAGCAGTACCTCCGTTTGGGATCATGCAGTACATGGACATGGACTGCCACATGACACACCAGGAATACTTGTCGTATGTAATCACAGGACAGCTGATAGTATAATAAGGTCTGTAACATGAAACAGGCATTGAGAGGGAAAGTAGACAGCAGGTATACCATTAATATCGCATTCAGTAGAGAGGTAACTGGCAACCCATATATGCAGCACTACAGATGCATTTGGGAATTACTAGTCAACACCAGGGAGTGTATCCATATATTACAGTTGTCACATGATAGGCTGACTGAGCAGCATATCTGGCATGTACTGAGCAATACATACACATGACACTCCAGTGCGTGATATTATGGAATGAACATAGTAGCCCCTACATATAGGGGCCATGCTCATGATATCTGGACATACACAGGGTGAACACTGAATGACAGCAGTGAGGACATGTAAAACCACTCCACTCAGGTCAGGCAGGTAATGGAGTAACAGGTCTTTTATTGTGATCACTTGTCTAGGCATTTAGAGGACTGATACGTTAATGAGTGGTATCAATGAGTGTATGTTACCAAGTGTGATGCAGGATGGGGAATGCATTGGAATATACATGGGACTGTTTGTAAAGTTACGGACAGGTAGGTATTAATGTGATGTGTGTGTGTGTGTGTGTGTGTGTGTGTGTGTGTGTGTGTGTGTATGTGTGTACTGTTATGCAATGCTGTACAGGTCTTAAAGTGCATTTATTGTTTTCCCCCACAGGTGGCGAGGTGAGATAGGGTCCCTCCTGCATGCAGTCTGATGTTGGTGTCCATACAGACACCGGAGATGATGATAGTACTGTTGAGTCACAGGTGAGGTTGTCAGGGGCCAAAACAGCACCATCATTTGACATCCCCCTTTTAGCCACCCCAACCCTGCACACAGTTTCAGTGTCTATACATACCCCATCACCAGTGGCAATATTGGAGGGACAGCTGGCATTTGGTGGCAGTGCACAGGAAAGTGTGGTAACCATACCTACTGTGTCTGGTTACAGCAGGCATAGCTGGATGTCTGGCAGGGCACCACATAGGCAGGTGTCCCAGGGTGCTCATGGTAGGGCTGCTGGTCATTATGCTCCTGGCAGATGTGACACAGCTGGTACCAGCAGGTGCATATTTCAGGCTGTCATGGCAGCACAGGCACATATGGAACATTACATCAGACAGGGCCTGAGGCTGCAGAGGGCTGCTCTCACATCAGCAAGTGACAACTTTCGTGAACTGTCTGGTGTCATCCGTGCACTTAATGAGCTCATGGATAGATGGTCTGGTGAGATTATGGCCCTCATCGATCATGGTTTGCCCATGCTTGAATGTGTGGTGGGAGTGCGGCGACTGCTGCGTGAATGTAGGCCAGCAATGCCAACAGCTGGCAGTCAACGTGGACATGCTAGCACACCAAGGGGCTCCCGTAGTGGCAGTACCAGCCCCGGCACTGCAGGGGGGTACTGTCCACACCAGACCACAGCAGGCCATGAGCACATGGTCCTTGCCAGTCCCAGAAGGGATCTAGTTCCAGCAGACATTTGCATCAGCAGGTGACAGTAGCACATTGTGGTCTGTACCTGGATGTGATCATGGAACACCTGATAGGCACAATCCACATGTCCGTGGCTGGAGGCAGTGAACTGCACGCCCTGCCAGGTATGGTCTGCAGCTGTCCATAAACACCTGTGTAGGGCAGCCACATGGCAGAACTGTGTGCATGCATACCCACACACTATACAAACACACCTAGGGCAACCCAATACTTACACACATCACATCACTATGCCCAGTTCACCTCATTACACCCCTCACCCACACACATGGTGCCAAATGTATGGCCCACCCTCAGCCTCTGGCAAACCAACAACACACCCTGTACATATGATGATACCTGTGCCACATCCCTGTCATCCATACCATCAATGCAGGGGCAGGTTAATATGGTTCCAATGCACACGGTGTCTGTACTACAGTGTACCACATTACTATAGTGTAATATGTTGTCAGGAGTAAAGTGTAATGCATATATGTCAGGTAGTGTAGCCATCCAGCAATGATGCATTATAGCTGTTAGTAACACTGGTTGATTGTGATCTCTATAATTTTATCCAATTGTGTTGTAGGTGTACATGTGTCAGCACGAGGATGTTCTGCAGTCATATTCCACAATGGGGTATGGCACTGTGGTAACACCATGGCTGTGACATATCTGGGTTACAGTTGAACACATGTCACAGGTTTGTATAACAGTTATTGCCTGTGCCACATGGACAGGTGACCCGCTGGGATGTGTATAATCTGCAACCTGATGTAGACCCATCCACATACACACACACCCTTACTTGGCAACACTGGGACTAAACCCCTACCTAGGTATGTAGTGATAATGAAGTGTGTGGCTTTCATTGCACACACCACGCAGCGCTTAGGGTGAGCTGTGTTCCAGGTTACATGTTACACGCAGAACATCCCCAGACATGTACAGTATGCTAATAAGTAATGTAATGGGTGTATATGGGCAATACATAGTGTGACTTACCTTCATATACACATTAACAGACACATAACAGGCAGACATACATCTGAGAGACCTGGACCTATTGCTGCTAACTAACTTGACCGTGTGTCCAATGTGTTACAGGTAGGCTGCACACAGCACATGCATAACTGACCTGGATTGTGGTATCAGTTACCTGTATGGGTTGATGGTGACAGTGGTAACCATAATGTGGTACATGGGATATACCGGGTTTACCTTGTTGTAATGACAGTGTACATAGCACCCACATCCCTCAGTGGATATTGTACTCCCTGAAACCCATGATGACACCCACCATCACACATTGCCCACGACTGTGATACAATCCATTGTATATCCCAACAGTGGTACTACAGGGATATGCATCTAATGCACATGTCACATGCATAGTATGGTGTTGCATTGTCATGCCTCTCCTATGGGCAGCAATAACACTATCTGTACTACTGTGTGGCAATGGCAATTGTAATAGGAGGATGCGGCCTCGGAATGCTGTACCCTACAGATATACAGACATGCACACATATACACATTTGCCAGAGCTCAATGGGTATCCCATGCCTATCAGCCCATTTGTACAACACTGTTGTGCTGGTACTGCAAGACTCATGTAGCCAGTATGGAGAGGCGCTTGACACGGCACATGTAATTTCCCATACAGCAGTAGCTACAACTGACTATGGCAATGGGTGTTGTGGTGGTTGTGAAGGTCCTCATGGAATTCCCAAATACAGGTGTGTTAACACACAGACACTACTATACTCAGTCATGCACACGTATATATGTGTCAGTACTGGGGTGCATCGCTGCAGGTGGTCATAGCTGTGTAACTAGCTATTGTCCAAGGAGAGATGGGTTGTGTAGGGGATGTGTGTACAGTGGGATCCTGCCACCTGCCATGTGACAGCAGGCAATCTATCTATAGACACTACTGTGGTGACCCTCAAGGTGAGAGTGACATGCATCAGCCAATCCTCCAGGTGCCTTCTGCACATGGCCACTGAGGTGATCAAGTTGACATGTATGCAACATGCATTACAACACATGGTTAGTGTCTGTGATGGAGACCTGTACCCAAGCATGTTCTGTTGACTGTGATAGTGTAGTGGAGGTACCCATGGCATGTGGTGCCTACATGGTGTTATCTCCTATATGTGTCAATTCTTACACAGCTGGGCAGACATGTCAGTGTCAATCAAGCTTAGGTTGCCTGTACATATCCCAGCTGGATACCTGCCATTTCCACATCTGTACAGGGACTGACAGTCATCAGCATGGCAAATAGCTATGCAGTAGGATGAATGTGTTGACGGATAGACTTTTGACAACAATGTGTATGCCATAACTACATGTCGGAAGCCCTCACTAACATGTATTGTACAGACGGTAGTCTACAGTTACATTCCACATGTCAGATTATTACCCAGTAGGGGTTATATACTGTGACACAGCTCACACACCAGGGATACAACAGGGAGGCCTCAGAGTCCAGCTATGCCTGCACGGGTGCCTGTTGTCAGTACTACATTTAGCACTCTACTCTTGCATGGGTAAGCACTGTCAACAGTAGTATCACCATGATACACTACATGCCAGTGTGACAGCATGTACCCTGGGCCACTACCCCTGTATGTAACACATTCACATGGATAACAGTGCTGTACAGGTCTCATATATGTCTGTGTCCCAGACATGACACTCACACCCCTTGCTACTGTAATGACAGCACATAGGCGCATGTATTGTACATGGCATTACATATACTTATTACAGATGTCATTATCCTGCTATGTTATCAGACTGGGTGGTGTGAACTGTTTACCAGGGCTAAGGCATGCTTAGCAGGTAATAACTCTGCTGCAATATAACAGCTAAGCTGTTTGCACACTGGTAAGCGAAGCCTACACTGTGTAAGCGCCCGCACATTTACCCATAGCTTAGCACCGCTTAGCTTTGTGCAAACCCGCTTAAAGCTGCTCAGAACTGTCTTAACCACTCTGTATCCAACAGCCCTTGTTCTGCCCAGCAACAAAATGAACATCCCTTGCAGGTCTTGAACTGAGGACCCTGTACACTATAGTCACAACACTTAACCACTACACCATGACCACTGTGAAGACAGCTGTTGTTTTTCCAATATAGCTGTCAATACACATATAGATTAGTATTGAACAATTGTCTTTACTTCCACAATTGTATAGTACTTGTTATTACTATGACTGTTCCATCACATATGTTGTTTTATCATAATGTACACATAGCAAATACATATGGTAAAATACATCTGGGAGGGTATACACAACCGTGAGGTTTACACATAACAGGAATATGGATATATACCTATAATAGGTTGCTATAAGTCTACATGTACATACACATGTATATTCATACATATGCCTGCATACACATCTGTATAGTGCAGCATATATATGGCCATGTATGCATCTCTTCAAATGCACACACACACACACACACACACACACACACACATATATATATATATATATATATATATATATATATATATGCATATATAGCTATATATGTATGCACATCTTATGTGTACAGATATGCCTATTTATGTAGATATATATGTATATATCTATAATTATATGTGCATACATATCTATTCTGATATACCTGTTTCTGTCACTATATATGTAGATATCCATAAGTATATGTGCATATGTATCTCTCTCTGTATAGGTGTAGACATATACTGCTGTGTATAGGTATATATCTGAGTGTTATATGTATATATATATATATATATATATATATATATATATATATATATATATGTATATCTGTGTGTGTGTGTGTGTGTGTGTGTGTCTATATATATATATATATATATATATATATATATATATATATATATATATATATATATATATATATATATATATATATATATATACATATTCATCTATGTATGTCGATATGTATATGTGCATATATCTATATAGCTATATGGATAATTATATATACATATATGTTCACCATATGTCCAGAACATGGAGTAGAGTCCTACCTCAGCCCCAATAGTCCCAACCTCTTAGTGCAAGGGGATCTCAGGTATGTATTGCAGGTATATATGTAGACTATTGCTACTGTAATAGGGGTTTTCTTCACAGACGTGTCGTGTGTGGGAGGTCACATCTGCTTTTATCATGTGTGCCATTGGCTACTGACAGACATCCTAAGGACATCATAGTACAGTACCACTGGTAGCACAGTAATGGTCTTGTGGACTACAGCAAAGATATGGCCAATAAATGTGGACAGTCTGACACACTCTGGTCAGTCTAGAGGTATACACAGAACCCCTTAGTGCAAGACATGTGGACCAAGCCTGACAATGTGAATGTTAACAGCCTTGTAGATGGGCATATCATGTAAATACTGGTATACATTTGCTCCCATAGGTTATGCATTCACACACCCCTGTCTGTCCTGACACATAATAACTGCTGGTACAGATGTGACATAGCGACATACTACCCAATAGTTAGTGACATACATCTGTAGAGCATCCCACTGCTTTGTCTAACATACATGACTGTTATGGTGGCCTGTCAGCAGTACATCTGGCAAGTATCCTGACATAACATCACACTGGGTAAGTACACTAAGCTGCTAGGCATGTAACAAAGCACTGTGAAGGCTACAGGCAGACTGCCACACCACTGGCCTACATTTCTTATGGGGGAATACACATGTACCTGCATATATAGCAGGCTCTACAGGCATGTCACAGCACAGAGTAACAGACACCTGTGTGAAAGTGCATAACCACAACCAATGTGAACACAGCCACAGCCACATTTGGTAAGCTAGCTTAATATTACAGTATATGGATTATCTGATCAACACCATCCTCATATGTGCCACTCACACACTAAACCTACATATACCGTTCCACTACACAGTGTGGTCTGATGCCTGTCTGTGGTATGGGACATGTGTGTGTTTGGCCCTACAAACATGTAAGCCGATAGAGTAACATACACTGGAACAGCATGTAACATCAGATAGAACAGGACCAAGAACAATGACATCTACCACAGTCTGTACACAGGCCAAGGTACATATTCATAATACACACACTGTCGACAATCACCGTACGTGCACAGACCTCTGTACTGTACACACAACTACAGAATGCTCAGGTTATGTCCTCAAATATAACCCCTACTATACATAATATGTGTAGCAGTCTGATATCTCACTGGCTTGTTATCAGATATGATGTCAATAAATAATGGTGCACAGAACATATGCACCTGTTACTGCATGACATATGTTCAAAGGTTGACGGAGTTCTGGCTGGAGGCACAAACACAGAGCCAATATTGACATGTTGCTGTGATAACCTCATACATTTAGTGTTGTAAAAGGGTTTGTTGTGACATATGTCCTATGAGGGATATGAAGTCAGTAACTCTCATGGCTGTCACCATGTACTGACCGCAATCCTCACACTATGCTTCTGCAGTTCACAGATAGGTGCTATGTGAGTAACACAAGAAACAAAAGGCACCTCACACTGCCCAGTCTGCAGATGACCCTACAGATGGGGTTTCCTCAAACACATAGCACTGTCATGATAGGTATTACAACGTGTAGACCAGCCATATCCATACACACCCTGTTAAACCAACATTAATCCAAATGCAGAATAGCAACACTTACATTCTGTAGTCATATCAGGCACATCCCCCTCCTGTGTGTTGGCCTGTTACCACAGTGTATGTTGTTAAAGGTAAATCCCCAATCCATCTGTGATGCTGTTTGCCAAACACCAGATCTAGCTCCTGCTCACAGTGAATGAAAAGGCCCAACACCAACGTGATGTTCCTAGATATTGGGGTGTGTTTCCATGCAATTGGCTATGGGCATGTTACCACAGCTGTTCCACATGCAATCAGCAAGATGAGGGCTGCAATTCGTGCAGAGGCAATCAGCTGATCATGAGCAACACTTACAAAACACATGCTGCTGCCTAAGCAAAGCAGGTGTAGTTCCCCACATACACCAGAAAGGGAGTGAGAGAGTCAGACAGAGACAAAGTAAGTCAGAGAGGGGGTGAGAGAGTAAAACCTAAGTATGATTGTGTAACATACCTACCAGTACAGGGTATCAAACCCCTGACAGACTATATATTGCTATCACATGTCTATGCAGTTATTGGATGCTCCACATATCTTACATGTTGAGAAGCTCTCCAAACGTACATGTGATGGGGAGTGACATCTGCAACTGTGATATAGTAGCGATACGGTAGGTGTAGTTCATGCGCCTGTCTGCATGAACAGGTGTCAGCGACAACACAGCCACACTCTCTCAGGGACTCACACACATTGACACACTTGGAAGGGTCAGGAATACACTTCCTCACTAGTCCATTTGCCACAATACAGTACTGTGCAGGTATCACATGCACCACAGGGTTTATCCGGAGGTTATGTGGGCAAAGAGTATGTGGAGGTGTCTATCATCAGACAGCATGCTTCAGTATGCCAATGGGGGTTGTAGTGAGTGTGAATGTGGTCAAAAGCATCATATGCCACACACACAGACACAGGGTGCCAGTACTGACATGCATGTGTGCATTGCTTCACGGGTGTGTAGTGGTTGACTGTGCCAGAAGGCTGTACAAGGCTAGATGAATGGTATACTTTGGCATCGGGCCACATAACAATGGTCTGCAGTGTGGCTCAGGGGTGTAGTGCC
This sequence comes from Protopterus annectens, assembly GCF_019279795.1. Lineage (NCBI taxonomy): Eukaryota > Metazoa > Chordata > Ceratodontiformes > Protopteridae > Protopterus > Protopterus annectens. The sequence goes on from NC_056735.1 coordinate 132,054,260, forward strand.
TGGAGTGCCCCACACAGTTGGGTATTGTATTCACCATCCAGTTACCTGGGTATCTATTGTGTGTGGCCATTGCTGTTCAATACTTGCCATGTATGTGTTCTTATTCCATGACATGGACACTGTCTGGGATGTGCACACATCCAACATGCATGTACAGTGATATGTGGAACTCTACCTGGGATGTCTGGCCCATGTTGTGTACACAGATTGTTATAATCAGATGTGCCTGTCCTGGCCTCATGTGCTGGGAACAGGAAATGGACAGCAGGGTGACACTGCACCTGCATTGACAGCATGATATAGGTATTCCCTGGTGTCAGTGGCATTTGTTCATACAGGGCATGTGTATAAGGCATGGTATGTCCTTTGTGGGTCACATTTGATGGCAACACAGGTATTGCAGGCGTCCAGTGGGGAGCATAGTAAAGGCACACTGTCTGCATGTACATGTGTATTGTACTGATGGACAGAGTGCCATACCCTCTGTAGTCCACTCCATTCACACCATGGTTACTATCTGTGGGCAATATGCAGGGTACTAGCAACATAGCAGTTGTTGCCTAGGCAAGTGCGCCTGTGTACGACACATGGGTTGAGAGTGTTCTCTGTGTAATACAAGGGTTGCTAACTTTGTTCACCAGGCCTTGATGTCACATGTAGGGGTATGGTTTGCCACCCCAGCCTCTAGGTTATTTCACATCTGTTATCCTTGTAAGGTGGACATTGTGACATATAATAGGGCCACCATATAACAAATTTGCAAAACCCGTTCCACAATGAGGCCAGTTGTTACACACTTACAGCCACCTCCACACAGGATATGAATCACACACACACACACACACACACACACACACACACACACACACACACACACACACACACACACACACACACACATACACACACACTCACACCTGCTATGTATGGGATTAGAACTCCTACCTAACTAGTTTATTATACTAAAGCATTACACAGTTATAGGATGCTAACTTTGTTCACCAGTCCTTGATGTCACATGTAGGGGTATGGATTGCCACCCCAGCCTCTAGGCTATTTCACATCTGTTATTCTTGTAAGGTGGACATTGTGACATATAATAGGGCCACCATATAAGAAATTTGCAAAACCTGTTCCACAATGAGGCCAGTTGTTACACACTCACAGCCACCTCCACACAGGATATGAATGACACACACACACACACACACACACACACACACACACACACACACACACACACACACACACACACACACACACACACCTGCTATGTCTGGGATTAGAACTCCTACCTAACTAGTTTATTCTACTACAGCATTACACAGTTATATGATGTGCCACAGAGATTACTGGTGTACTCCTTCCCCAAAGGTGTATTTCACAATGACTGACATCAGCAGCCTTGCCAAAGTAGGGCATTTGACTTGTAGTGAGTGTGACTAGCCTAAAAAGCATTGCTCTCTACACAAACAAACACACACACAAACATCCACAATTGCCATGTGTGGAACTAGAACACAGTACTATATCACACTACAACATTACGCTGTTATAGGATGCACCACAGAGATTACTGGGCTACACCTTTCACAAAAGAGTATTTCACAGTGAATGACATCAGCAGCATTGCCAAAGAGGGGCAATTGAATTGTAGTGTGTGTGATTAGCCTAAAAAGCATTGCTCACTACACAGACAGAGAGCAAAACACACACAAACACACACACAGTTGCCATGTCTGGGACTAGAACTCCTACCTAACTAGTTTATCACACTACAACATTACACAGTTATAGGATGCACCACAGAGATTACTGGGCTACTCCTTTCACAAAGGTGTATTTCACAGTGAATGACATCAGTAGCCTTGTCAATGTAGGACATTTGAATTGTAGTGAGTTTGACTAGCCTAAAAGGCATTGTTCCTTACACACACACACACACACACACACACACACACACACACACACACACACTTGCCATGTCTCGGATTAGAACTCCTACCTAACTAGTTTATCACACTACAGCATTATGCAGTTATAGGACACACCACAGAGATTACTGGGCTACTCCTTTCCCAAAGGTATATATCAAAGTGAATGACAGCAGGCTTGTCATTTTAGGGCTATGGGGAGGACAGTGTGTGTGCATGGGCCATAACCCATTCATCTAGAGGTAGACACACCACACTCAGGCACACACAGGTTTATATTCTGCAGGTACATGTGTACAACTGCTAGTTGACTACTGCCTTGTACAGTCATGTTGCACAGCAAGCGCTTGCACCACAGAGTCTGTAATGCTGAGGGATACCAATGGCTAATTTCTACAGTGAGTGACATGTACACATCATGTGGTTGTAGCCATTTGGCTGTGTGCTGGATGGGATGGGCCTCATGATGGCAGGCACTATGTCACTGTCACTCTCTTCCACACATCTATGTATGTGTATGTTTGGCATATTATAGTGTGTTGTCCCTGGATATATTTGTGTATTCCTATCCAATGTGTGTGTGAAAAGCATGACTGGTGCATACTGAGGATTATATGCACCAACATCTGCAACTGTCAGATATGTATGGTCCACTGTTGTTGGCAGGCATGGGCTTCATTTATTTAAGTGTGTGAGCATGCCCAGTATGACCTTTCAGTATGTTGTTGTCTGACATTGTCTTCAATTCTCTAAGTGTGTGGGCATGCCCAGTATGCCCTTTTGTATTGAATGTGTAGATCCATTACAGGTAGTTTGTATTCCAGTGCAGACCTTTGTGTTCTACACCTACAGGTAGCAAACTGTTTCTGCAGGATATCTGTTGATCAATTGGCAATATGGGGCCAAACTATGCAAGGGATAGTGTGTACTGTAGGTGAGTGTGTCTGTGCGGCTTCTGCTACATGGTACAGATGTTAGCAGAGATATTCAGATGTGTGTACTCTTATACACTGTGATATTTTATGACCTCAAGTACTGTCAGGGGGACATTTTTGCTCAGAGTGATGTCCTGGATAACACAGGGTGAATGTAGCTGTGTCCAGTATTGTGGTCAAATGCCTACATATTCATGGAACGTTATGCCATTCAGGAGGGGGAGCTGCAGACACTAGATGCTGGGTCTGTGTATCTGGTTCAGCACCTTGGTACAGTGCTGGCAGAGGATCCCATACTTGTACATCCATCGACATGACAGCATGGCCTTATCCTGCTGTGGCAATACCTCACAGCTGTACAGATTCACACAGGTTACCCAGAGGCAGGGTTCATAAGTCAGGACATTACCCCTATTGTGGTGTACAGGCCACTCATTTTTGTGTTTGCAGCCAGGGATAGTATGTCCACACGGCTGTGTGTTGGACTTTGCACATTCCATGCTGCTCTTGCTCCCACCTACCCCCATTATTCTATCCTCTTCCATACATTATGCATACATTCTCTGATACTTTCCCTGTAGTTATCACCTCATCACAGCTGTATCTTGGTGTTGGTTCACAGTTCATGCAGTGGGACATGGTGGACATGTTACTGTGGTTTGTCCACATGGCCTTGAATATGGCTTATGTGGAGTGTGTTATGTTGTTATTTGGGTGTCCATGACATAACATACATTGGCAGTACGGGTGAGACACAGGCCTTTCGCAGAGGCCTGTAGGCCATTTGGTGGTGATGCAGGCCAGCTGTAGCAGGCCATTGCATTCTTTCAGTCCTACAGTCCCAGACTGCCATACAGTATATTCCCCTGGGGTGACAGGGTAGGTGTGTGTTCAAGCCAATACTTTCTATTGGTATTGATCAGGTGGTGTGGATGCTGGCAGGGTGCTACTTACAGCTATGGACACACCTGCATTGGACACCTGCACTGCATGCTGCATTCTTTCACTATTGCCATACACAGGTTGGGGTCATATTGCACCCATTCCCCAAAGCAGGTATATGATCAGAGAGCTACCTGTGGGTGATGTTTGGGTGAGCTGGATGCATGTGTGCTATGGACACTACTTGCATCTCACTCACAGATATGCATGGGGTATTCCAGTTATGCTGGCATGTGCAGGGACATCAGCCATTTCCCAATACATCAGTCCTATCACCTTTGTGATCTGCAAGTGTTCGGCCAGACGACATCGGTATTCCCTACTACAAGCCCAGATAATGTGATGCATATCTGTATGTACAATTCCAAGGGTGTGTCCATTTCACAGTTACAGATTATATATTGTATGTCTGGGGTACTTTTCCCTGTGTACTGCTTGTATATCTAGCCCAACAGTCATGCCATGTCCATCTTTCAGATGGTGACACATATTACCACCATACATTTACAGTGGTTTGCTACTAGCATGTGTCATACTGGGGGAATTGTCTTTGGCACTGCAGTTGTGAGGATGTGGCCTTGTCATTGGCAGTAGTGGGCAATGGCCTCCAGGTCAAACCTCAACATGCATACATACTGACCACTCTCACACAATATGTAACACACACCAACCTAATACACACATACCTGCATATTGTACAAATCCTACAATCTATCCTGCTTCCTTGGCCACCTCTGGTCATCTGTGCTTCACGGGTATTATTCCTACACATACATGTTACTACATATCTGCATTGGATTGGGGGGGGGCACACCACACTGTTACTACATTTCTATATAGGATTGGGGGGGACACCTGACTGTTACTACATTTCTACATAGGAATGGGGGGGCATACCTGCCTGTTTCTACATTTCTACACAGGACTGGGGGCACACATGACTGTTTCTATATTTCTACACAGGATTCAGGGGGGGGGGGCACACCTGACTGTTTCTACAGTTCTACACAGGAGTGGGGGTGAGGGCACACCTGACTGTTTCTACATTTCTACATAGGATTGGGGGGTACACCTGACTGTTACTACATGTCTACATAGGATTGGAGGGGGCACACTTGACTGTTTCTACATTGCTACACTGGATTGGGGGGAGGGCACACCTGTCACTTGTACACATTTGCTATGACTATACTGGTATGTCAGGTACTCCATTTCATTCTGTATTCTAACCTATCATGCTGACTAGAGGCATATCAGTGTACTACAGGTCTTAAGATTGATTGACCTACATATTACTGTCTGACTTCCTACTTTTCAGAACTAATATCCCACTACCTGACCTGATGTAGTCTGCCTGTGTAGGCCTGGGGGGGAGGTTACCCATACGCATCATTCAGAGGCCTTAGCACAGCCTTTGTTTGTGTTTGTCTACACCTGTCCTGTTGGCTGAGACTGTTGTTCGGTATGTCAATCTCCCTGACTGGCATGTGTGTGTCATATGGACACACATGTGGCCCAGCACATTTTCTGCTGTGGGTTTTGTCACCATGTGTAGTACTGGCTACTATGGTGACACCAGTATTTGTTACAGATCTCATGCTGCCACTGTAGGTGTCTACTATCTGCTGGCATCCTATCCAACCACCCAATTCCCTTGCATGCTCACATTCATACCATAGATACAGGTAACAACACATACTACTCCATTCGGCAGTTGGTAAGGAGAGTGACTTACCTTGTGGGTGTGCCAGTATTGAGGATGTTGCTGGAGGGCTGCCTATGTCGGAGGCACATAGTACACTCCCTACACATGACTGAGCACAGGTAGTGTCAAGTTTGGCATCCCTTTTACTGTATGTGCGAGTCAGAGAGAGGTGTAATTCCCTGGGTCCCTCCTGTGTCAGTGTATGTGCTATGCGTTGCCTCTTTGCCAAGGCCAGGACATACTGGGCATGCCTCCTTCTGCCTACTAAGGCAGGCTCAGGTTGTTCCTTCTCTAAGTCACTCTGTGGTTGTCCAGGCCTTGGCAATGGTGGGGGGCTGTGTGGCCCTGCCCCATGCTGTTTCCGCAGGATCATATTGTGTAGCATGGCACATACTATGACAATTTGAGTACATGTAGCTGGTGAGTACTGCAAGTCTCCACCGGATGTGTCCAGGCACCAGAACTGTGACTTGAGCATCCCAAACACATGCTCTATTATAATTCTGGTCTGTGCATGTGCCTCATTATGGTGTTCTTGTTCGGGTGTGTATGCATTTCTGATGGGAGTCATCAGCCACGGCTCCAGTGCATAACCAACATCCCTCACTAGGTGACCGTAAGGGATGTCTCCACTGTCAAATCTCTGGTACAGTTGCCAGTTGTGGGAATCGTAATAGCTTCTGGGGCAGCCAGCAAACACATTCATTATTATGACATGGGCATTGCACACGACCTGACAGTTGATGTCAGGGAAGTAATTGTGGTTGATGTAGACCCTTCCCTGCTCACCGAGTGGTGCTTTGATGCATATGTGTGTGCAGCCTATAGCACCCACTATCTCATGGTATTCTGCTATTTTGGTGGAGGAGATGCATATTGCTGACCAACGCCTCACGGGTGTTGGGGAAATATACGTGCTCACCGGCATATGCTGACATGGCATCCAGGAACTGGTTGAGTACCCTGGATACTGATGCCTGTGAGATCCCCATGATATCCCCATTGACCTTTGGAAGTTACCTGTAGCTAGTATTCCTAGGCCTACACATACGTTGATATACACTGGGATGGATTCCCCTCTATTAGTTCTGTGTGTGAGGTGTGGTCAGCACAGCTCAACAATTTGCTGTAGGAGGTCCCTGTCCACCCTATAGTGCTCCAATATCTCCAGATCTTGTAGCCCCTGGTAGGTTACCCTGGGTCTGTACACTCTTCTCCGTCTCCTCACTGTGGGTTGGTCGACAGCATTCTCATTCTCACCACCCTCAGCCTGTTTCACATGTTGTTGTATGATAGCTATTGCAGCCCCTATCAGTTTGTTGTTTTTATTTGTTAAAATTCCCCCGCTTGTATACTCTGGTGGTGTAGAGTATGTTTGAAAACCAGAGGGAAAGGTGTTGGCATAGTTTATAATAGTGTTCTGGGCTGGGCTACTGCCTGTGTAATTGGCTGATTCTGATACATTTCACCTGCCAGTTATGCTAGTTCTCCTAGATTACCTTCCTACTGCTGTTTTCCCTTCCCATTGCCATCCTGTTTAAGCCTGGGGCCGCGCCATGCAAACACAGTGCTCAAATGTGCACAGAGCTGCTATTTACTGGTTTAAGTTTTTTTTTTTCCCCTTTAAAACCCAGTGTGCAGCACGCACACCCGCTTAGGCAATGTAAAGAGTGCTAGGCAGCCTCAGACACACCGCCTTGCTTAGCTCTGCTAAGCTAAGGGCAAACCAGAGTCACAGGGCTCCAATCCGCTTACAGTATGCCTGACACACCCCACTATGATTACACAAGTCTTGCACGGCTGGCTTCCAGCATTCTTGGATCGCAAATTCACCTCATCTGCATGGATTTCACCTGCAAATGGGGTAATTTGCATACAGGAGCTGAGTTCGTGCAGTACTGTTGCAGGAGCGCTCATGCACATCCGTGCAGCTTATTCCTGGATCGCACGGCAGAAATATTGCCTGCTGAAGCTCTTGCACTAGTCCTGCACACCATGCAGGGCTTGCTGAATCCAGGGGATTATGTTTAACAATGAATTTGAATTGTCTTCCATTTTGCAGTTATATATTTATTTACTTATTTAAATGTGTAACTAGGATAGAGAACTGATCACACATGATCAGTTTTAGTCTCATCTGGGGAAAATATTGAAGTTTTGCAGTTACAGAGATGTTCGGAAAGACGTAAGAGGTAAAGTATAAATAATTATATAGTTGTTGAGGTTATATTGGAATTGCATACGGTGAGATATATATATATATATAAATATATATATATATATATATATGTATATATAATATACACACACACACATATATATATGTGTGTGTGTGTGTGTGTGTGTATATGTATATATATATATATATATATATATATATATATATATATATACACATGTATATATATATATATATATATATATATATATATATATATATATATATACATACATATAGGTCTACTTGAAAATACCGACACACCAAAACACTGACAACAAGAACACCGAGACTGGAAGATCGACAACTGAGATGACCGACAGTTTAAAAGCCCGATGCTGAGAACACCGACATGTTAAGGTAAGTGTGCGATAGTGACATACTTTAGGGTTAGGGGCAGGTTAAGTGAGTTAGGGTTAGGGTGTGGGTAAGGTAAGTGTGCAATAGTGACAGACTTTAAGGTTAGGGGCGGGTTAAGTGAGTTAGGGTTAGGAAGCGGGTTAGGTGAGTGTGCGATAGTGACGGACCTTAGGGGTAGGGTTTGGGTTAAGGTTAGTGCATAGATAGTTGTGTATGTGAGGTTTAGTGTAGGTTTGTAAGGTTTTTGGTGTGCTTGTGTTGTGTGTGTGTGTTTCAGAAAAGGTATTTATTTTATTTTGTTGATTGGCGGGATTGTGGTTTGTCAGGCATGTGAAGTTTCGTGCTTTTAAACTGTCGGTCATCTCAGTTGTCGATCTTCCGGTCTCGGTGTTCTCGTCGTCGGTGTTTTTGGCGTGTCGGTGTTTTCAAGTAGATATATATATATATATATATATATATATATTTTTTTTTTTCACTTTATAATCTCTAAATACTAAAATACTGAATTTTAGTATCTCGAGACTATAAAGCCGAAAGTGCAGTTACGCAAAACTGCATAATATCGAATGCGGAAATGTTGAATCCACGGTTGTGTTGACACGTTTGTGATGTGCGATGCAGTTTGTGGATTTAGCTGGGGATTCAGATAAGTGGTGTTGTGTGTGTGTGTGTGTGTGTGTGTGTGTGTGTGTGTGTGTGTGTGTGTGTTTGTGTAGTGGTGGGTTTTATGTGTTTGTGTGTTTAGTGCGACCTCGGAGTTAGTACCTATAATTAGCAGGGGTGCAGGGGGGCTTGTCCTCTTGCTTATAGGTAGGGTAGGTGTGTTTGTTTGTTATGTTGTGTTTGTGTGTGTTATTTTGTTTGTTGGAGTGTCATTAGGTAGGTGTATGTGTGCTTGTTTGTGTGGTGATGTGTGTATGTGTATGATCGCGATTTTGAATTTCACGGTTGTGGGTTGTCTTTTTTTAAGTTTTCGGCTTTATAGTCTTGAGATACTAAAATTCAGTATTTTTGTATTTCAAGATTATAAAGTGAAACTATATATATATATATATATATATATATATATATATATATATATATATATATATATATATATATATATACACATATATATATATATATATATATATATATATTATATATTTATATATACACACACACACACACACACACACACACACACACACACACCTCTCTCTCTCTCTCTCTCTCTATATATATATATATATATATATATATATATATATATATACATTGACATTAGTTAACCGTGTTAGTCCAACTGAGGCCATTTTCAGTGGAGACCCAAGGAGAAAAGCTCCAGAAATTATAGAAGTAATTATAATGTTTACAAAATATTAAAGTAGGGTCACAGAAATATAGTACAAGTCAAAAATGTATGCACAGCAGTACAATGCATACGCACTTTCTACAGAGTCATAGCTAGGTGAGCAGATTTATAAAGCAAACACTGCATTGTTATATATAGTTAGAATAAAATGAGTAGATCTCCTAGCAGAGGGTTATATACACGTCTGAGACTGCTCACAGTTCATATCTACAGTCTGAAGTAAACTTTAATTACAAAGGAATAAAAATAGTGTGAATAGGGAAGGTGCCATTAAATAGGAGTGTATGGCCTGATTAGGTTATATGATGACATATTAAATCAGCTTGTTAACTATTTTAAGAGGTGCTTTTTCAGCTGAGAATTGAATTTAGGATAAGAGAATGTGCCTTTAACTGTGGTTGTTATGTATGCTCAGATTTTTTGATTTGTGCATTAAATTTTTATTTGATGTGTGTGTAATGATGGTGCAGAATGCTCAAGGTTTCTAAGTTTGTTTGGGGAGTCTCATGTTGGTGTAGAAGTTTCATTTTACAATATTTTGAGCACTTGTGATCTATGAAGCAAGTATGATGTTTGTTTGATTGGAAGCCTTTTTGTTTTTTGTAGTGTTTTGTAATTACATTCTTCTTTCAATTGAGTGTATGATGAACCTGAATATTTTATTGGTGAGTGTTTGAATGAGAGTGTGATTTAATTCTGAGGCATACAATTTTAAAAGGAAGGCTGGATACTGGTTGGCATACTAAAATCCCTTTTCCTATTGTGATTTTGTAGATTATTGTGAGTGAGGGGAAGATATTTCTGGCCCACAAAATTACTGGGTTTATTTTCTATCTTGTATTGTCTAATCATAGAATATAGCCTAGAGAAAGATTTAGTCAAATCTTCAAGTATTTAAATGAGATGGTGTTTTCAGTAGTGTCATTGTTGTGGTAAGTGACTTAAATTGTCTACACGGTTTTACTTAGTTTTTGCCCAGAGAGCATGTTTTTGTTTTGGATGAATTGAGCACAAATGTATTGTTATTGATCCAGTAAATAAGGTGAAGGATGTCTAGATGAAGTTGTTTTTTGTAAAGCTCTGAGGGATTTCTTTGAGGAGCTTAGTACCATGTCATCAGCATAAAGTAAGAGTGGGAGGTGAGTAAAATCCAGAGGCAGTGTGTTGCTTTATTTATTATTTGTTTACAGAGAAAGTCTGACTTGGAACAAAGCCAATTTTCAATGGAGTCCCAGGGAGAAATTATCCAGATGCATGTCTTTGTAATGTGGAGGAAACCAGAGTACACAGAGAAAACCCATATGAATGCAGGGATGACAGACTCCACACAGAAGGCACTTCAGCCAAGAATCAAACAGGAGAACTTCTTGCTGTAGGACGACAACAATATATATATAGAACTCGACTGAAGCAAACAGTGCAGCAACCATAAAAGTTCAACTAGGAAAGAAAAAGCAGCAAATGCACTGTGTGCAAAATTCCGTCTCTGTGTCTTGGGAATTCACCCCTATTCAACGCTCATACCAGTCCACAACACCTTCAATGAAACCAAGTAGAAGTAAACAAAAGTTTATTGTAATGCCAACAAACAAAGAATGGTTAAGCGCTTTCACTTGAATAAAATAAGCTTCCTCAGAACACCATAGCTTGCATCACAGTTGCCTAAATAACATTTTTGGCGCCAAAATTCAGTTTGAAATTTTAAAGCTATACACACATCCTATGACCATTGTTCTCTATTCATAAAATATTAAATGATATTCATATTATTTCTAAAAACAATGTTACTTGTAATATGTATTGATAAAATGAACAAGTTAAAAAACTGAAAAAATGTTAACAACAACATTTGGATCAAATTTAAACATGTTTAAAAACATATAACAATGCACCTTATAAATAGTTCATTTTAAGACCAATAGTGGTTTGACAGATAGAGTGTCATTTAAACCTGGTATAGTGGAAGCATCTGTATATATTTGCCACCAAAATTCTTTATATAATAATAAATTATTAAAGTTACCCCCTCTGTTATTGGTGTGCACAATGTCCACTATACCAAAATTAAAATAATGTTTATCACCATATTGCTTAATATGTTTATACAAAGCATTTTTTTCATCCTTCCTTCTGGCTATAAAGGTGAGAGTATATACGTTTGTTTAAACTCCTTTGAGTCTTACCTATATAGAATCCTGAACATGGTTTCATTGAAGGTGTTGTGGACTGGTATGAGCGTTGAATAGGGGTGAATTCCCAAGACACAGAGACGGAATTTTGCACACAGTTGAACAATATAGTTATAGTTGAACAATATATATATATATATATATATATATATATATATATATATATCTTTATATCATCATCATCATCTTTCGGCTTTTCCCATTAGGGGTCGATCATCTCTTTCCATTTCTTCCTATCCTCTGCATCTTGCTCTGTCACACCAACTGCCTGCATGTCCTCTCTCACCATGTCCATAAACCTTATCTTAGGCCTTCCTCTTTTCCTCTTACCTGCCAGCTCCATCCTTAGCATCTTTTTCCCAATATACCCATCATCCCTCCTCAGCACATGTCCAAACCAACGCAATCTCGTCTCTCTTGCTTTGTCTCCAAACTGTCCAACATGAGCTGACCCTCTAATATACTGATTCCTAATCCTATCCATCCTAGTCACACCGAGTGCAAATCTTAACATCTTTAACTCTGCCACATCCAGCTCTGACTCCTGCCTTTTTGTCAATGCCACTGTCGCCAACCCATATAACATAGCTGGTCTCACTACCCTCTTGTAGACCTTCCCTTTCACTCTTACTGGTACCCATCTGTCACAAATCCCTCCTGACTCTCTTCTCCACCCATTCCACCCTGCCTGTACTCTCTTCTTCACCTCTCTTCCACATTCACCATTACTCTGAACTGTTGATCCCAAGTACTTAAACTTGTCCACCTTTACCAACTCTACTCCCTGCATCCTCACCATTCCTCTACCCTCCCTCTCATTTACACACTTATATTCTGTCTTAGCCCTGCTGACCTTCATTCCTCTGCTCTCTAGAGCATATCTCCACCTCTCCAGAGTCTCCTCAACCTGATTCCTACTCTCACTATAGATCACAATGTCATCTGCAAACATCATAGTCCATGGGGCCTCCTGTCTTATCTCATCTGTCAACCTGTCCATCACCACTGCAAATAATAAAGGACTCAGAGTTGATCCTTGATTTAATCCCACCTCCACCTTAAATGGATCTGTCACTCCCACTGCAGTCCTCACTACTGTCACACTACCCTCGTACATATCCTGTACCACTCTTACATACTTCTCTGCCACTCCCAACTTCCTCATACAATACCACAACTTTTCTCTAGGCACCCTATCATATGCTTTCTCCAAGTCTACAAAGACACAATGCAACTCCTTCTGACCTTCTCTGTATTTCTCCAATAACACTCTCAGAGCAAACACTGCATCTGTAGTGCTCTTTCCTGGCATGAAACCATACTGCTGATCACTAATCATCACCTCCCTTCTTAACCTAGCTTCTACTACTCTTTCCCATAATTTCAAGCTGTGACTGATCATTTTTATCCCTCTGTAGTTACTGAAGCTCTGTACATCACCCTTATTCTTAAAGATAGGTACCAAAACACTTTTTCTCCACTCCTCAGGCATCCTCTGACTTTCCAAAATTTCATTAAACAATCTAGTTAAAAATTCCACTGCCATTTCTCCTAAGCACCTCCATGCTTCCATTGGGATGTCATCTGGGCCAACAGCCTTTCCATTCTTCATCCTCTTCATAGCTGTCCTTACTTCCTCCTTGCTAATCTGTTTCACTTCCTGATTCACTATCCCCACATCATCCAACCTTCTCTCTCTCTCATTCTCTTCATTCATCAGCCTCTCAAAATACTCTTTCCATCTACTCAACACACACTCCTCTCTTGTGAGTACCTTTCCCTCACTATCCTTTATCACCCTTACTTGCTGCACATCTTTCCCAGCTCTGTCCCTCTGTCTAGCCAATTGGTACAGGTCCTTTTCTCCCTCTTTAGTGTCCAATCTCTCATACAACTCACCATACGCCTTATCCTTAGCTTTTGCCACCTCTCTCTTTGCCATGCGCCTCATCTCCTTATACGCATGTCTACTTTCTTCATCTCTTTGACAATCCCACTTCTTCTTCGCCAGCCTCTTCCTCTGTATACTCTCCTGTACTTCCTCATTCCACCACCAGGTCTCCTTGTCCTCCTTCCTCTGTCCAGATGTCACACCAAGCGCCTTTCTTGCAGTCTCCCTTACTAGTTTTGCTGTAGTTACTCAGCTATTTGTTAACTCTCCACTGCCTCCCAGTGCCTGTCTTAGCTCTTCCCTAAACTCCACTTCACAATCACCCTTTTTTAACTTCCACCATTTAATCCTTGGCACTGCTTTCACACTCCTCCTCCTTTTCTTGATCACCAGCATCATCCTACAGACCACCATTTTATGCTGCTTAACCACACTTTCCCCTGCCACCACTTTACAGTCTCCAATCTCCTTCAGACTGGCCCTCCTACATAGGATATAATCCACCCGTGTGCATCTTCCTCCACTCTTGTACATCACCCTATGCTCCTCCCTCTTCTTAAAATACGTATTCACCACAGCCATGTCCATCCTTTTCACAAAATCCACAATCATCTGACCTTCTGAATTCCTCTCCTTAACACCATACCTACCCATCACTTCCTCATCCCCTCTGTTCACTTCACCAACATGCCCATTAGAGTCTGCTCCAATCACTAGTCTCTCACCCTTGGGTACATTCACCACAACTTCATCCAACTCACTCCAAAATTTCTCTTTCTCATCCATCGCACACCCAACTTGTGGAGCATATGCACTAACAACATTCATCATTACACCATCAATTTCGAGCTTCATAAACATCACTCTGTCAGACACTCTCTTCACATCTAAAATACTCTTGGCATATTGTTCCTTTAGTATAACCCCATACCCCATTTCTCCTGCCATCCACACCATGATAGAACAATTTGAACCCGTTTCCTAAATAACTGGCCTTACTGCCCTTTCATCTGGTCTCTTGCACGCACACTATATCAACCTTCCTTCTCTCCATCATATCAGCTAGCTCTCTCCCTATACCAGTCATACTGCCAACATTCAAAGTTCCTACCCTCACTGCTATGCTCCTAACCTTCCTCCTCTCTTCCTGCCTTCGGGCATGCCTTCGCCCTCCTCTTCTCCTTCGGCCAACAGTAGCCCAATTTCCACCAGCAGCCTGTTGGCTAACAGTACTGGTGGCAGTCATTGTTAACCCGGGCCTTGACCAATCCGGTATGGAAATATGAATTTGTTTGCGCCATAATTGATGTGGCATAATTTTTATGCCGGATGCCCTTCCTGACGCAACCCTCCCCATTTATCCGGGCTTGGGACCGGCACATAGAAATGCACTGGCTTGTGCATCCGTAGTGACTGGGTTTATTTATTTATTTATTTTATTTGTCTTTTCGGCTTTTCCTGGTTAGGGGTTGCCACAGCAAAACTCCAGTCCGCTAATGATTGGCAGTAGATTTTTAGGGTGCAGAGTTGCCAGTCCAGCCTTCAGCAAAGGCATGCCCATTCACGCATGTCTTTTGAATGCCACTCGACTGTGGGGAGGACATGCAGACTTCACACCAGCCAAGAATCGAACAGGAGAACCTCCCATTTCTGCTAATATATATATATATATATATATGTATGTATTTTATAGATATATATTAAGAAAAGGAAGGGAGCAAGAATGGACTACTGTAGAATACATAGCTTCAGATCGGCCAGTGGCGAGAGAGAGAGAGAGGAAAGAATTTTCACACAGAAATGTCAAACAGATAGCTTTAGGATCAAGATAGGGCATCTAGGCTAATGTCCATATCAATTAGATGGTGACAAAGTAGTTTGTGAGGTTTACCTACTACCATTCTAAGCACATTTTTCTAGCTCACTGTTTATTGATAATTATGTACCAAAAAGGTGAACTGCAAAAGCCCCCTGCAAACAACCACCCTCCAAATTATTATGCATCAACTCAATGATAGCACTGCAGTGGAGTAAACAGCAAAAACCTTCGGAAGATACTCTGCCATGCACAATATAATGCACTGCAGAGAAATATACTGTGATACTAACATTATGTACTAATGCCACTTAATCAGCAGTGCACTGACTACCTGCTACTATGCCATTTGTGATATACTAGATTGTAAGTCTTTGTCAGGTTGACAAAGTTGGCCTTTATCTGTTCTTTGTTGGATATGATCAGTTATGGTCCGTAAGACTGTTGACCTGTTCCTGTCAGATCAAAACGCATGCTTGTTAGAGAGGAGGTTATAGTCTGAAGTACAATAATACAAGGACGATGAACCTGTTGTTGGCTCAAAATCACTTCATATATTGTATTATAATTGGTCTTTATCAGCAATGATAGCCAGTTGTGTTTTTGCTTGAATAGAATAGGTGTAAAGAACTTGGACATTGTTTTTTGTAAGCAGATGTTTGCCTAATGAGCTTCTATCATTTTTGGCTTTTGGCACATATATTAGAGGATGGACATTGCTTGCCTGGAGATCCAAATATTTTTTGACTGGATGCTAGTGTTTTAAATACTGAACTATGGCTTCAGTTGACTAGATCTGATGAAGGGTTGCAAGAACCTGAAAGCGCTTATCTTTTTTTTTCTTGTTTGTGATTTTTTTATGGCTTTTAATTATTAAAGTGGATGCATAACATCTTCAGCCTGGTAACCAGAGTGATTCTTTTGTATTTCATTGCTGCAATTCTTACATTTATCAGTTCTTTGATTGTTGTTCCTGGAATTTTTGGATTTATATATATATATATATATATATATATATATATATATATATATATATATATATATATATATATATATATATATATACATATAGATATATATATATATATATATATATATATATATCATGATTTTTAGTGGTTTATTTAAGGTATGAATTTGTGAGTTTATATGTGGTGGGTATACTCGAGTGGGTGTTCTGTGATAAGCATGGGCGGAATGGGTGTTTAGGAGGAAACAGTGAAAGTGTGGCTATTAAACAGGTGGTTGACTGTAATGGATGGTGGTGTGAGATGATTTCTATATACTGTAGGCAAAAGGAAGATGTAGGTATTTGTTTAAGGATATTGTTTTAGGGTGCCATAGTGACACAAAAGTATAAATGTCAGGTGGTAGTTATGATAGTGCATTAGCAGTGTCAAGTTTGGTGAGGATGTAGATGAGTTAAGTGTACATTATGAGGAGGAGGGCTAATGTGGTACTTTGATGAGCTTCATAGGATCATAGATTAGTACTAGGCTAACTGCCCTTGTGGGTCATTTTAAGCCTAGCCAGTTACCCCATGTAAGAATCAAACCCTGCACCTTATGTCTATAAGGTAAAGACCTTACCATTAAACCAACCTTACAACTCAAAGGCAAGTACACTACCTGTTTTGCTATTAACAATGCAAGCAGACGCAGCATAAGCAGCACTAAACTTCTCTTCCCCTGCAGCTCTCGGGTCCTTGTAAAATCTACTAGACACTTAGCTGCATCTCTCAACTTTGCAGCACAAGAAATCTGGAAAAAGCCAACATTTATTGGGGGGATGACAAACGTTTAAAAACCAGGGACACATTTTAAATATTGCTTGTATAGTATTGGAAAGTTGCTAGAATAAAATGCTGTGTTACCACCATACATTTCATTGCCAAGTTTTGAACCTAGGACCCTGTGCAAAACAGTCAGAGCAACATGCCACTATGCCAAATCAGCTGTTTTGTGAAAGAGAGGAAGACTGAAACTTAAATAGCTACTATTTAGTGAATTCAGTTCTCACCATAGCTGTCAACCTCTTAGCACAAAACACCAGAATAACGCCAATAATGGGGGAATACAGCCCGCAAACATATTCAGTGAATTCAGTTCTCACCATAGCTGTCAACTTCTTAGCACAAAACACCTGGACAAAGGCAATAATGGGGGAATACAGTCCCAAAAATAGAGCCACATTTCAAATATTCATCTTATAAACTTAGAAAATTGCTAGAATAAAATGCTTTGTGTTACCATGTACTTTCTGAAGAATATGAAATCAGTGGGACTGGTTTATGGCTCCAGATGAAAGGGGTTTATTTCTATTGAAAACAAACTGGAAATAACTGACATACAACATTGCAAACTTTATTAACTAAACAACTGATAAAATGTGAATATTAATACAAAATAATAATGATAATAATAAAATAAGAACAAGTTTAGCACTTTTGTTCTATTAATTCAAAGACTTCAACAAAGTAAATTCACTCATTGCTCCACCCTAATAAATACATCAAAGTAACCAATCAGAATGTACATACTACCATATTATAAGTAGTCATAAATAATTCAACAGTTAAAATTACCATTGGATCTCACAATAATTATTGAATTTAAAAATTATATATATGATAAGTATAAAATGTAAAAACAATTACATCATGGTACAAGGGCTTCACCACACCAACCATGAGTAACTCTTCAATATACCACACCCACATTGCTGGCTATTGCTGTATTATGGTACCTGGTTTGGCTGGTTTGGTGCTACTGTCTACCCCTCCCCAACCTTTCCATTTGCTAAGCATTGTATATTCTGTCTTTTTCCTCAGTTCGGCTTCTTGCAGAGTGACTATGTCAGGCTAGATTTTCTTAATATTATTTAAGCACATTCTTGGCTGGAGCACCTTCTGTGTGGAGTCTGCATGTCCTCCGCGTGGTCGAGTGGCATTCGAAAGACATGCGTGAATGAGCATGCCTTCATTGAAGGTTTGGCATCGGGCTGGCACCTTGGCACTGTAAAAATCTACTGCCAAGCATTAGCAGACTGGAGTTCCGCTGTGGTGACCCCTAACTGGGAAAAGCCAAAAGAAGAACATTATCCTTGGTGCTGTTGTGAGCCCTCAAACATTCCAACATAAGAATTTAACCACAGGACTCACAGGATTAATAGCAAACTCAGGACGTCTGGAGCCTACAAATATATGTGAGAATTATTATTTCCATTGACCTCAGTTAGCATCACAAATACAGTTTCACTAACCATAAATACAAAAAGGAAAACCAGAATAAGGAACGGTATTACTTTTCTGAAAGAAAGGGCAGAGACCCGAGAAATAAGTTAATCAAAACTGACTTCTGCACATCCATACCTCTCAACTGTACAGATTTTTGCAGAATGCCCAGATTTTTGCATCATATTTCTGGTGTGTTTCTCATAAAAGTGTTTTTCTGGCAAATTGTTTGTAAATCATTGAGAGATGAAGTCAGAAAATAATGCCAGACATTTGACGTTCAGATTTCATACCCTTCAGAAAATTCATGCTAATGCAAAACCTGTTATTCTATCATCTTTCTATGTTTGTATGTACAATATTTAAAAAGTATCCCTATTTTTGGGCCTTTGTCCCCCCATTATTCATGGCTTTGTCCAGATCTTTTGTTTTAAGAGGTTAAGAGGCATGTCTCCATCCTTCAGGAATAAACCATTTTGCTTTTTTACTAATGAAGCTTTAGACATGAAACATGACACTTTAATCCTTTGTCACCTAGAACCTCCTTATGTAAAGGAGACAAGACCTTTTGACTTGTTGCAACAGTTACTTGCCAATCAAAGCCAAAGTCACATGCTTGTTTTATCTGTATAACTGGAAAGAAGACAGGAAGTTACCTATGACCATAACTCATGTTAACTACAGTGACTTAAGTCAACTGATGTTTTCCCTAAATGCATATGTGACTGATTCCAATGAGGAGAGTTCTTCATGAGTTGAATCTGGGGTGTTGAATTGATTAAAGAACTCCTCATCTTCTTCCTCTACCTCTTCCTCCAGCCTATAACAATGAGCTAAACATCATTTACCTTTCAGATATTTTTCAGTTGTTGTAGGAGCCACATTAGCATTTATCCCAAGCTCGCTCTCAGATTCTTCCCCACTGGTGACTTATTTGGTGGTAATGACATACCACGTTCTGCCCTTCACTTATCCCTTATTGACAATTATTCTTCCATATCACACCACATCTCCCCATGCTTTCTATTGTTGATGTTGCAAGGCTTCTCTGAGATGGCCAAATATCACTTGCTGACTATCGTATGCTGCATGTAAAGTAGCTGGAAAGTGTAACTGGCAGGTATAGCTCAGTTCATACAGCCTACGGATACAGGGAATTGTTGCTTTCTATTTGAGAAGGAAAGGATTCCTATAGTCTGGTGCGATGTTAGCGGGCACCCCTACCAAAAGAATGTTAGCACTCCCTGTTATTACAATCCAGTAACCTGACCATGAAGTGCTTTGGAAAGTTCATAGACTTATTCCTTGGAGTCACTTGGTGGGCTTGTTCTAACATAAAGGATGAACCAGTTTACACACACTGCATAACCCCATTCTAATAAAGTCCAGGAGTTCACTTTCTTATTTTTCCTCAAACAGGCCTGTGATCCACAGATTATTCTGCTTGCTCCTAGTCTCTAAGTTGTCCAATTTTAATTCCATCTCATAGAGATCAGTCTGCAGGACAGTTAATTGAGTGGTATGTGAGATTATGACTGCTTTTTGCCTGTCTAGCTGATTCTATTAATAACTGTGTCCATTATGTGGGAAAGTAGATAATTGTGTTTACTATTGAGGGCTAGGAGTTGGTATTATGGTTGAGGTGTGTACCTCACAGTCACAAGGTAGAGGTTTTGATTCTCACTTTTGAAAGGGAAGTTTGCTAGGCTTAAAAATGGCCCACAAGCAGCTAGCTTAGTACTTACCTATGACTAGCTTGCCTTTTTGAGCTCAGCTGTGTCATCAGAAACAGACTGTATCATTGATGTAAGATTTGCAATTGAAGTATGGATATTCACCACATGGTCGGTGTTCACTGATGTGTTTGCAGCTGTATCTTGCACACTTGACAGGCCTCAGAGTCATGTGATGAATTGAACCAAGATAGTAGTTAACAAACTCCTTACAATGCTGTAAAAGATGATATAACTTCTTCTTCTGGCTTTTTCCCGGTTAGGCATCACCATAGCAGATCATCTGTCCGCTCATTATTGGCAGTGGAGTTTTACATGGTCGAGTTGCCATCCCAGCACTCAACCTTCCACAGAAGGCAGACACTCATGCTTATGGCCAATTTAAAGTGTCCAATCCACCTACAGCATGTCTTTGGTATGTGGGAGGAAACCGGATCACCCAAAAGAAATCCACACGACCACAGGGAGGACACGCAGTCTCTGCACAGAAGGCACCCCTGCTGAGGATTGAACCATAAAACCTCTTGCTGTGAGGCAGCAATGCTAACTGCTGCACCACCGTGGCCACCCTAAATAATGACATAACTGTTTCTTGCAAATGCTCTAAGTCTGAGAACTACTCTGTGAATGCTAGTGAAGTAGGTGACTTTACTTTGTCAATAATATTTGAAATGAATGAGTACAGAGAGCACAATTCAAGTAAGCACCATTTCATTGCACTGTCCTGTGCATAGCCCCCAGTATTTATGTTTCTTTGAATTAGTTTGGCCTCATTTGACATCATAAGTACTAAGTACCCTTATTTATAGGACACCTATACAAAAGTGCCATGTATAGACTAATAACATTGTCTAATGCAGGCCAAAACATTTTAGAACAGTTTCATGAGTAAAATGTTTATTTCCACAAGGGCAAGCCATGAAATATTAAGAAATCTGTATCCATAGTCAACTTTTTACAAAATATTATTGCAGGAACCTTGGCCAATGCATTATTAAATAAATTAACCTAATAGAAACATTGTTTAATGCTTATATTTATCTATGGTTAAATTATAGGTTTTTCTGTTGTCCCTATTTTAAAAGCAACACTAATGCATCTGCCAGACAAATTAATATAATTAAGGAAGTGTTAAATGTGTATATTCATGAAATTACTTGATATTTTAAATAATGTTTTATACGTTTTATTTAAAAATTGCATTTTAAATGATGTGTTATCTAGATTAAGCACTGTGTAAACACAGTATGTAATGTTTGTTGTTTCTTAGAATAAGTTCTGTCATTAATTTTAACATGAGTGCTTGTTATAGTAGAGATCCAGATTGCATCGATAAGACTTTGTGTTGATTTAGCATTTTTTTTCTTTTAGGAATCACTACTGTACTGACCATGACAACAATCAATACTCATCTCCGAGAAACGCTCCCTAAAATCCCATATGTAAAGGCCATTGACCTGTACCTCATGGGCTGTTTTGTTTTTGTCTTCTTGGCTTTGCTGGAGTATGCCTTTGTTAACTATGTATTTTTTGGTCGGGGCCCACAAATGCAAAAAAAACAAGCAGAAAAAGCAACAAAGGCTAACAATGAATTGCACAGATATGAAGGCAGTAAGGTAAGAATAATATGATTTACCACCATTGGAAAGTGTTATTCATCACAATTTGACAGTGAGACTGTGCACATTGAGTACATTTGTTTAGTGATAGAGTGGTATAATCACATTGTCATGCTTCTTGTGATAGGGAATTATTTATGGAATTTCATCATTTTAGATTACAGTATTTACTTGAGTTTGGAGTAAGCGCTCACAGAAGGAAAACTTGTTTTTCTCATTTAACAAAGAATATGCTATTAGCATCAAAAACGGAAAGTAAAGAATAAAATTAGCTTGCCCACAGTCAGAGGTGACTCCAGGATCATTTTCTTGGCGGAGCACAATGGGGCATAGAAATAATCTGCTGGGGAAACACATGAAAAAAAAATAAAAAATACTAAAGTATAGAATACATGATATATGGTAAAAACTCACCCATAATCCACTGTTAAAAATGAAAGACCATTTCACTATGCAAAAACAGTGATTGACATAGTCTCACAAAAAATGCTCATTTGTCATGCTAGAAATTTATGGCTTGGAAAATGTTTCGCACAAAGATATTTGTGCCTCAGAAGAAAGTGAAAAAAAAATGTCATTAACCCAAATTCAAGAGTAGAAAGTCAGGCCTGTTTTGATCTGTGCTGCATTGTAAGGTAACTTATTTTAGACAAATACAGCATATTTTGCCTACATTCCAGATAAACCACACGTTCTCACTGCAGACATTGGTGAACAGCAATAGCTTGTCTTAATTAATTAATTATCTTTTATACATTAGATTTTATAGGTCAGCTGACTGTCATGTGTTCATTTGTGTGTTATTTAAGCTTTTTATTCTAGTTTGTAATTCAGTCTGAAGAAGTAGGAGCATCTGTACCTACGAAAGCGCTTACTGTTTATTGTTATTAAATCGTGTTTAGTACCAAGTGCTTTGGACGTTTTGTCTTTTGTCAGTTGAACAGCAAAGTAATCTAAATGTATGTTAAAAGAGTTTTGAAGGAGAAGCAGGAGTGTTCAGTTAACAGCTCCTGGATTACAATGACATTTTTGACACCTCAGAAAGAATATGGAAGAAGGTCTGTCAACACTTTCACTACAAATCTGAAGCTATAGAGCATGCAGTTCAATTAGTTTATTTTGTGGAGCATTTACAACTACTGTTAAAGATGTAAAAGCTATTCTGAGAACACAAATCAGAGTAATTCAGGCGAAAAAGTGAAAATTAAAATATATTCCAGAGGCCTGCACGATTATAGGACTCACACTACTGCCATTCTGTTTACATGGAAGTTAAAAACATTATTTCATTATGTCTAGCAAGACTTGTATAAAGGTGGTTGAAATGGATTCCAGGAAAAAAAAATACATCCAAGGTTACTTTACACCAGCAGGTCCATTGAAATATAATAGTAATAGCAACTTAATGATTCTCATGCATTAAAATAGTCAAAAAATATAATGAAATAACTGAGATACAGTGGTAACCATCATTTATTTATTTATACTTTTTGTTGACCGGGTTAATCCAGATGGGCCAAAGGTTTCTTTTCATGGGAGACCCTAGGTTGTAGTCATACTCATAGGTGAAATTTGACCAGGACATTGGGGAATTTCTCTAAGTGCATGTGACCTTTAAAATCCACCATAGCTACCACCAACTCAGGCAGATGTGGCTTTGGTTTAACATCTCATCCAATGGACAGCACACACAGAATTGCAGCACCCCCTTTATGCTGCACTAAAAACAAATTTACTAACTGTTCAGCTACTGAAACTGCCTGTAAAAATGTTAGTTTTTCTGCCACATCCAAGGAAAATAGCACTGATAAAGACAACAAGAGTATCAATTCAGTGCAGAAATGGGAACCACCTAGTGCTCTATTTCTAGTTTGCTGAAATAAAACCAGTTGAAATAATTTAGATCTGAATTTTTTGGGTGGCACAGTACCCCTCAGTTTATTGAGTCAAGAATTTTGGATAAAGCCAAAAATAATGAGAGGGGGGTTAAAACCAAAAACAATTTTAAATATTGTATGTCCAAAGAGAAAGAGGTAGATACACCAAGACAATCGAAGTCAACCACAATTGTATATCACAGCAACACAAATTTATTGAATAAAGTAAGCGCTTTCACGTCTGCCAGGACGCTTCATCAGACTTAATAATTACAACCATTTTTTCATTCATTTAAATAGCCTACATCCTCCTATCACAAAGCATACATCTGCACTCATCAATAATGTACAATACTATTGGTGTATGTATGAAAAAAGCTCTCTTACATTAATATGTATGGACATATGTAAGATACTACGTATATATAAAAAAGATACTATGTATATACAAAAAATATATAGAGAATATATAAAAAACTGACATATATAACAAATGTAATACATTTTAAAAGCATTAATGAATTATATACAAGTATATGAAAAAGTACATATAAAAAAGATTTATACTGACTTGCATTAAAACTAATCATCATAAAAATAATTATCATAAAACATGCTAACCATCATAAAAATACTTCGCTTACAATATATATATTTAACCTAGTGCTTCAATGGTCTATCTATAAGAAAGGGTCTCAATGAAATCTTATCATTGAGACCATGACCTCTATCTGCCAATAGTTTAGTAATCCATTTAATCTCTTCTTTTTCAGTTTTGTTACGTATACATCCCAATCTTTCTGTAGTGAAAATATGTTCTATTACCATAAAACTAAAAGAATGTGTACTATCATACTGCATAACATGATTAGCCAGGGCATTAGTCTCATTCTCTCTATTAATGGCATAGACATGTTCCCTTATACGTTCCCTGAGTGTTCTATTAGTCATGAAAACATAGAAACAATGGCATTTCTTACATTGACTAAGATAGACCACATTTCTAGATTTACAGTCTGCATAATGTGAAAATTCATATTTCTTACCAGTATCAGGGTGTATGAACACATTTGAGTTCTTTACAAAAGCACATTGATTGCAACTGCGGCAAGCATAGGTACCTTTTCTTTGTGAAGTTACCCCTTCTCTCTTGTTCTTATCATAGCATAACAATCTCTTAAGTGACTTGGTATTCTTATAACTAAATGCCGGATTATTACCTACTACATTAGCAATCTTGTCATCTAACTGTAGAATATTCCAATGTCTTTTAATAATGTCCACAACCGTGGTATTGTTATTAGTGTATGGAATAACTATCCTTTTTCTATATTGCTTATTCCTATTCATTACAGTATGGGTAGATGCATTCCTATGTATGTAGGGCAAACCTGTCCCTTCACGTTCCACTTCATGTAGTCCTTTAAGATCTCTTCTATGATACCCCCTATCCAAAAATTCTTTCTCTATTCCTATAATCGCTTCAGAGAACACTGAATCTTTACTAGTAATGCGGAAGTATCTAATAGCTTGGTTTTTGACTATGTTCCTGTGTATATGTGGCGGGTGCATGCTATCCCTGTGTAGGATAGCGTTCTTCCTGCAGGATTTTCTTTTTTATATGTACTTTTTCATATACTTGTATATAATTCATTAATGCTTTTAAAATGTATTACATTTGTTATATATGTCAGTTTTTTATATATTCTCTATATATTTTTTGTATATACATAGTATCTTTTTTATATATACGTAGTATCTTACATATGTCCATACATATTAATGTAAGAGAGCTTTTTTCATACATACACCAATAGTATTGTACATTATTGATGAGTGCAGATGTATGCTTTGTGATAGGAGGATGTAGGCTATTTAAATGAATGAAAAAATGGTTGTAATTATTAAGTCTGATGAAGCGTCCTGGCAGACGTGAAAGCGCTTACTTTATTCAATAAATTCATGTTGCTGTGATATACAATTGTGGTTGACTTTGATTGTCTTGGTGTATCTACCTCTTTCTCTTTGGACATACATACTACTTTTTTGGAGGTGATACTTTACCCTGGATTGTGTTTTTTGTTTTTTGCTAATTTTAAATATTGCTTTAATCCACTTAATAAAACAACTAGTTTTGCATCAACATGTACGTTTTGAGTATAATAAAACTCTAATGACTGGCATTACTGACAGCAATCTGGAGTGATTTGCCAGCAAAATCAACATTGTTTCAAGTGACAGGACATACACTTGAAGTAAAATTAGGGACATTCTACAAAAATAGGGATAGTTGAAAGGTACAGGTTGCATTCAAAATGGGAATGTCTAGTCAGAATAACCCATTCCAGGATTTCAAGACTTCTTTCGATGTGCAGAATTTTAAACTATGTAGTTATGATTGTATGAATATTGTTATAACTATCTATGAACAAGTATCAGCAGAAGGCTTTAAGAATTTGTAGTTTTAATGACTAAGATAATTAAAACTCCATATCCTTAATTTCTGAAGATGATTTTTTTTTTCATTTTCAGACAATTTAGTATGGTTTGTCATTACCACACCTTCTATAGCACCAAACTTTACATGTTCACAATGCAGAACACTATACTATCTCTCATAAGATGGAACAAATTAGCAAAATGTGGAATATTTACTAACAACTAAGAATGGGGTTTGTAGCATGATTAAAATATTAGTTTATACCTGTTTTACTAGGGTCTATATTATATCATCGAACGCTTAAAAAAGTGAATGCTGATTGATCGACCTAATTTAAGTGAAAGCTTACAATCTTGAACTGTCAGATCAGCGATTTTTTTCCCAGGGAAAACAATCGCTGATCCAAAACATGTACACACAACACAAGCACACCAAACAAACAGAAATCCACACACATACACCTAAAATCTGATACCTAACCCTACACTAAACTATGCACACACCACTAACTACCCACTTACCTTAACCCAAACCATAACCCTAAGGTCCGTCACTATCGCACATTCACCTCACTCGCTCCCTAACCCTAACTCACTTAAATCCGCCCTAACCCTCATGTCCACTCAATCACACACACCTAACCCGAGTCCTAACCCAAACTCACCTAAATCACCCTAACACTCACATCCACACAATCGCACACTTACCTGAATCCGACCGGTAACTTTCCACCATAACACTGAAAATACCAAAGCAACGGAAACGGACAACCAAATTCTTTCCCTAGGAAAAAATTTGAGTTTCTGCTGCTTCGATATTTTGCAGTTTTGCGAAAATAAGTTCGATCAATCAGCGTTCGCTTTTTTAAGCATTCAAGGATATAATATAGACCCTTTTACTACATAGCAACATCTTCAACCATTAGAAACCGTCAGGAAAAACAACTGTAGTAAAATGTTCCTAAATGATTTATCCCATGCATGGGTCTCCTCAAATTATCTATGGTATGATCCCAGTTATTCTAATTAGGGGTAATATATAATTATTCACCATGGGATGGGTAAGGCTGATCTCTTACCAAATGAGCTAAGTTAATTCAAGCACAGAAAGAGAAACTGGCTAGGCTTAAAATGGTCTGCATGGCCAGCTAGCCTAGCACTTACCTATAAACTCTTGCACCTGTAAAAGACAAATTTCCCCAGAGGGAGAAGTCAAACACCCCCCTCCTAAAAGAAAACTCCAGTCAGCATCCAGCAATTAAACAATACAGATAAGAGCAGCCTTGTAACAGTATGAATTCCATTCCATCCATAACACCAACAAACAAAAGAGTTAAAGAAACTATGCCCATAGTCCACCTTCCATATTCAATATGCAGAATACTGTTTTGTACAATGTGGAACAGATGGGTAAATGTGATGCATTTTATAACAACCGGGAAAGATGCTCAGACCATGTTTAAACTGTAGACTTTATACAAATAAAAAGTTCTCTGATTCCCCGTTTCTTTTTGCTTGCCAGAACAGTCCCTTGGTTACAGCATAAATGCTCCTTTTACACTATTTATAAGACAAAAATGTTATACAACAGTAGTAATATATTGTGTTTAATCATATATGTGGCTCTTCAAACTTTAGAGACTTGACAGTATGTTAAAAACTTCCAGGACCCCCTCCCCTCTGAGCACACATACACACACCCACACACGCACACACGCACACACGCACACACACATGCACACACACACACACACACACACACACACACAAACACACACACACACACACACACACACAAACACATATACACCAATTACAACCACTCATATGAATGCAACCGTGGATATTTGCTTGAGATCAAGTGAATGAATAAATTCTTAAATAATGGCCCAGAAATGTATCTAAGCTCATTGACATCAGAACCAAACTTTGCACCTCTGTTAACTCAAGAATCAGAAATAAGGAACAAAATAAGGGACACATTTTATACATTTCTCTTATATACTTAAAAAGTTGGTTTGCAAACGTTGAGTTGCAAACTTCATAGTATCAAACATTTTCTAAAAAATACAAAGTCAGAAACTCAGATGCCCAACATTATTTATTGTTGGGTAATCCACAATGTGTGTTTAAGAATGGGGAGTAGGTCTGGTATAATAGTTAAGGTTTTCACCTCATAAACACAAAGTATAGGGCTTGATTCTAACTTTACATTATTGACTAAGCTTCAAATGGTCCTTCAAAGCAGTTAGCCTAGTATTCACCTATAAACAACAATTTTTCTGAAAGCCACACATTTTACAAGGAACACAACAAAATAATTCTCAGTATGCTTGCTCAATAATTATACACAAAGTCAAAAATAATTGAGGTGGGAAGTGGGTGCAAAGGGAACAAATTTTAAATACTATTTTTTATGTATTTTTTAAGCAGGTAAACTGACTGGAGAAAGTGTCCCTTTTCAGGAGTGACCCAGAAGTACTATATGAGTTACTTGCTCACAGTCACTCTGTAGGGAAATTGAGGTGGGAGGACTCAAACCTTGTGTTTTTGACACTAGGAAGCAATTCATTAACAGCTCAAAGCCTTAATTACCAGACAACTCTAATTTACTTAAAAGGTTAACAGTGATACAAAAGGTGTTGCAGGGACATGCATTTTCCAAACAACGCTAATAATGATTTACCAAAAAAAAAAAGAAATTAATGAGGTCTGGAAGCTGGTTTTGAGGATTAATGCTTCAAGTTGTTAATAACTGCTTCACAGGTATGGAGTTTTATTCTTTTTACCTCAAGCAGTGTGATTCTGAGCAAATCACTTAACCAGAACCCCCAATCAATGAGGGGAGGACATTACAGACACACACACATACACACACACACACACACACACACACACACACACACACACACACACACACACACACACACACACACACACACACAAAACACACACACACGCACACACACACACACACACACACACACACACACCAGACATACACACTCTCTCTCTTAGATGCTGCTAAACATAACAAAAAGCCACTCCTCCGACTGTTGCTTAGAAATGTAGTAAAGCATCTCCTGATGACTGCTTAAAGAAAATGTAGTAAAAGCCATCTTAGTGTACTTCTCCTGAGTGCTGCATAAGATGTATATTTAAAATATTATAAATATATATATATATATATATATATATATATATATATATATATATATATACACTGAAGCAGATTTTTGTTATGCAGGAGTTCTACCCTGTAGCACACTATGCTGAAGTACTGAGTGCCATAGATTATACACATATAGAAATTAAGGCACCACCTGGTGCACAAGGTAGGATCTACATAAACAGAAAGAGCTTCCACTCTGTTAACTGCCAAGTCATGTGTAATGCTAAGGGAATCATCTTGAATGTGTGTGCTGGCAACCAAGATAGGTACCATGAATCACATATCTAACACACCTCCAAACTGTATCAGATGTTCACTTGGGGATATCCCACAGGGTCCTTTACTAGGGGATACAGGTTATGCACTGAAACTGTGGCTGATGATGCCAATCAGAAATGCACACACACCCATTGAAGACCACCATAATGAGGCATATGCACAAACTAGAAATATCACAGATCATATGTTTGGGCTGCTAAAGTCATGGTTATGGTCCCTAGATAAATCTGGAGAAGCCCTGCAGTACAGCCCATGTACATGTACTGAAATCTTCACCATCTGTGCTATGCTTCACAACATCATCCTGAGAATACAGCTTCAGCAGGATCAACAAGGGGAAGAGTCACACATCCCACAACCAATGGCAAGGTTACCACAAGCACAAGCAATTGAGTAGTCAGAGGGGGAGCCAGCAGTTGCTGTGGGTATAGGCAGACATAGGCATGCTCAATATGGACTCACTTTGGCTAAGAGGTAATGCACTCACCAACTAAGGGGCTAAAACCTTCATTTTACTGGTATACATATAATAACACTGATGCCAGGCAATACTCAGAACCATTACATACCTATGTAATGGCTGTGTAATCCTAGCGAAGACAGATTCAGTCATGAACTAAAACTGTAGCAATAGCTAGATGTACAAAGTAAGTGTTGAACCTGGAGTATTAAAACAAAATTGTGTAATAATACAAATGAATGACATATCAGTGCATGTTGTTACATGGTAAAGTAAGTAAGTAAAAGATGGGTGATTTGTACAGCAATAACTTCAACATGTGACAGCAGAAAGTTATGTGAATGCATGTGTCCTCTATCAAGTAATAGGCCCCAGGCATCAAAGATTCACACATTCTTACCTCTCAAAAGTACTGCCTCATACTTTTGTACCAGCAAATCATTATTAAAGTGAAAAGATAGAAATTAATAACACACATTTCAGTTTCAGACTTCATAATGCACATAGGTATCACATAATTAAAAGTCCTATTTAGTTATAAGACATAAAAGATAATTTTTCAAAATTACCCTCTGGAGAAGCAAAAAAACAATCAAGAGATTCAAATACAAAAAAAGATTTATGTGGTCTTAACATATTGCAATCACACACAAAGCAAGGGTGGATCTAAAACAAGGACAGTAACAATAGCAAAGC
Organism: Protopterus annectens; assembly: GCF_019279795.1. Lineage (NCBI taxonomy): Eukaryota > Metazoa > Chordata > Ceratodontiformes > Protopteridae > Protopterus > Protopterus annectens. The sequence goes on from NC_056735.1 coordinate 132,085,111, forward strand.
AAACCTCTGTATAAACAATTTTGTGTGTGCCAACACAGAAATGGAACATGGTTCTCCCACCCCCAAAACATCAGTTTTATGCAATTGCCAGTCATGTCTACCTGTGGTCAGAACTCCTCTAGAGGTGTCTATGGGCCATCCTAGAAGTCTAATACCCCTGTGTTATTGATAATATAGAGAACTTACATTTCACTGAAATAACAATAGAAGAGTGTAATGAGAAAAACAGTTGTAAAATTAACACTTGTGATGACAGATAAGGCTGTGCATCTGAGATAGTCAAATGCCCTGACAAACATGCCTATGTCATCAGTAAACTTCTGTGAAGTGTATACAGATAAAAATAGCATTTGCTAATGCATATATGCATATATATATATATATATATATATATATATATATATATATATATATGTGTGTGTGTGTGTGTGTGTGTGTGTGTGTGTGTGTGTGTGTGTATGTGTGTGTGTATATATATATATATATATATATATATATATATATATATATATATATATATATTTCAATATATATATAGACGTATAAACTATTTTCTTAGAGACTTTGAACCTATCTAGTATATAATTGAAAATGCAATCATACCTTATTAAGCTCAGTAGTGTTCTGTGCAGATAAATTCCAAAGTAAATTCCAAAGTAATATCTTCTTCTATGTTATCCACATAAGCAAGTCTCCTCACCTTCAGACTCCCTTGCTACACAGTTCCCTTTGTCTAGTGTAGATTCAGGGCTGTAAACATGATGAAGATGCAAATGAGGAGTGAACTTATTAGAATTGCTTAATTCCAAACACTTGGCTCTGTGTATCACATGTAAACATAGTGCAGACACTTCCTCAGTGTGTGTTGCTAATGGATTGCAACTGTGATTGATTACTGGTAGAGAGAAGGAAACCACAACCACAATTCAGACTTTCTTACCTTCAGTGGGTGTGTCAGCCAGTTTACACTTACAAAATGTAGAAGTAACTGTATCAAAGTTTTAAATGTAAGTAATTAGCAGACATTTCACAGTCTGTGTTCACTAACATCCAACCTCTTCTTCATTTCTTGACAGCTGTATATTATTTCCATTTGATATCCTCACACATTTTAAGGACAAGGATACAGAATGCCTTACAGACTGCATGTCTTGGATTACTGGTCAGATAAAAAGTGAATGAGCAACAAATAGAGAGAGATAAGACTGCTGCATTTCTGCAAACAGTAGTCATAAATGGTTGTGTGATCACTCAGTGCACTACATCTGAAATTAATACATGTCCAAACAATTCAGAAGTGTACAACCATCATGTTTTGTTAATATTGTGGATGATGTTGCAGTTGCATGCATGCACAATGATTTTCATTCAATGCTGCAAAGTTGTCACTGTGGCAAAGAATGATAAGCCACTTTTACTGTATTTTGTAGGTTCAATGCAGTGAGATATCAAATCCAGACCTGTATAACATATTTTGCGTGTACCAACATAAATGTTTATAGTGTTGTTTATTTAATAGATTTTTCTAATGCCAGTATTTGTGGGTTGAGCAGCTTAGCACATACAGGAGAAATGGAGGAACACAATAAATGTCATATTTAGCATTGCTTATCTCATTTGCATGAAGCTTAGCAGTGCCCAAACCTGGACTAGAAGTCCACATAGGAATTAGACAGAACACCAGAGCATAGACATTTTAAATGTCAAAAAGGATACATTGTTGCAGTTTTTGCTTTCCACAATGCAACAACTCCATTAAGCAGTGTTGTGTGGGAGTTAGCAAACAGAAGTTAATAATGAATAGGTAATTATCCCACTATTTAACTATTCCTGTGGCAGCAGGCATAAGTGTAGGACTGTAATACAGATGCTCCTGGGTTCTAATACAGGAAGTGCAACATATTTTTACTGTTGTGACACTTCAGTTTATAGTAATGAACAGGAACATATTTAAGTGTTATTTCAATATTTCTATTCAAAGGTGTGGTCACCTCTGTGCAATGCCACTTAAACATGCTGCAATACATCAACACATAATAACATATGGTGAATAGAGTATAAAGAATTATTTCCTTGCATTATCACTACTTATCTAAAAGTATTGTATACACCTGGATTCAAGCCCTGTATTGTCTGGGCTTCAAACGAAATGTGTCAAAGCATTTACGCCTGCTGATACAAAGCCAGTTAAGCAACAGGTGTGTTTCATACCCGCAGTACTGGGAACTCTTCGAATTTTAACAATGAGGCTCACATTTGCTCATTGCTTAACCACACGTAAACAAAGAAAGCAGTAGAAATGTGTATCTCATTTGAGCAAACACTTTGCCATCCATAGCACAAACCCGCTGCACAGCAGTGCACTATACAAAGTGGACAATAACGTGTATTACTTTTGTTTACTGTCTGTTTAGTCTTCATGCCATGAAGCTACATGTAGAAACAAACAAAATGAAGGTACTATGTAAGAAAATGACACATATTTATAATGCAATCATATGTTACATTTCCTCATGCACTGCAACCTTGGTCTCTCAGTACCTGTTCACAAATATATCAGCTACACTACATTAATAAATAATAAATGTCTTATATACCAAGCACTTCTTTATAGTCAAAGTCAAAGTAAACTGTATTGACATTTAGCCTACACAAGTGCAGTCTAAACAAAACTGCATGCATCAGGCTCAAATTCAGGAGACATATACATATATACAAAAACACATACAATGGACATATATTCATCATTTCACATTAGACAGGTTATTATGCTACATATTACCATAATTTACCTTATCTATAATTTTCAGCAGTTGACGGACTTCTTATTGCACAAGTCCCTATTGCACTGTGTGATTCAACTTGAATAGGATAATCTAGTTAGTATAATATTGCACATTCCTTTCCACCTATGTATTGCTTATGTGTAGAATCCAAGCTGTCTCTCATTTTTTTTGCTACAATAGACTTGACTGTCCCATATCTTGCCAGTGTCCAGCTTCCTTGAGATAACTGTTAGAGTTCAAAAGTCTCACCACCTGAGTGAAGAAGCTGTTTCTGAATCTGACAGACAACAAGCATATGAACAGTTCATAAGCAGAGTGTATAGAATCCTTGATTATTTTTGTAGATCTGTTGTGACATCATGCTGTGTATAACTCCTGTAGTGCTGGACATTTGGAGCCCATTATCTTGTCTGCCACTTTCACTATCCCTTGTAGGACTTTTTGGTGTGCAACTGAGCAGCTGTCATACCACACTGAAAAGTTATGTTACGATACTTTCTCTAGTACCCCTATAGAAGATGGAGAGAATAGGTGGTGGTGCACTCTCTTTCCTCAGTCTCGTCAGGAAATGCAGACATAGATGAGCTTTCTTTACATTATGACTGGTGTTTATTACCAAGATAGATGCTCTGCAATGTGAACCCCAGAAATTGTGTGCGCTTTACTCTTTCCATCATCTTGCCATTAATCATGAGAGGAGAATGAGCTGGTTAGTTTTCCTGAAGTCCATTATGATCTCCTTTGTTTTGTTGACATTAAGGTTAAGATTGTACTTGGTCCACTGGTCATTCAGTGCACTTACTTTCTCCCTATATTATTTTTCTTGTCCTTTACTAATGAGGCCCAGAATTGTAGTGTCTTCCGCAAATTTGATGATGTGATTGGTGTTGAATCTAGCTTTACATTCATGGGTTAGAAAAGTAAACAGTAGTGGACTACTCCTGTGTTGATTGTGATACTTTTCAAAGAGTTATTGCCCACACATACCCTTTGAGGTCTTTCTATCAAGAAATCCAGGATCCAGTTGCACATATGGGCATTGATACCTTGAACATTGATACATTGAACAAGTTTTCCCATTAGTTGTTGTGGGATGACAATATTGAATGCTGAATTGAAGTCAATAAACAGCAGTCTAACATAGCTGTCCTTGTTCTGAATGTGTGCCAATGAGAGACGCAGTGCAACCAAAATGGCATCCGCCATGGAGCAATTGGCACAATATGTGAACTGGAGTGGATCTAGTGCCCACTGGATGGCTTGCTGTCAGGTGTTGTTTGACTAACCTTTCAAAGATTTTCATAATGGTGTATGTGAAGGCTACTGGTCTTTAGTCATTGAGGCTTGAGGGAGGTGAATTGTTCTGCAGTAGAATAATATTTGTGTTTTTAAAGCATTTGGGTACCTTTGCTTGACCAAGGGAGAGGTTAAATATATCTCTGAGTATAGTGCTTAGTTGTTCAGCAGAGTCCTTTAACACCTTTCCTTTGATGTTGTCCAGTCCTGTAGTCTAACTATGGTTCACCTGCTGTAGGGTCCTCTTCACCTCTATTGAGTTTAAGCTGAGCACTTCGTCTCTTGTGTCTGTAGCATGTTTCACTCCCTTGGAGCTGTTCCTCTTCTTGAACCTGCAGAAAAAGGTGTTCAACCTATCCAGGAATTCTGTGTTGTCCTTGCATTGGGCTGACAGGGGTTTGCATTCAGTCATGGCTTTTTTTTGCCCTGCAACATGGGCCAGGGGTCTCTCATATCATTAAAGTGGCTCTGGACTTTCTTTCCATAGGCCATTTTTGCTTCCTTTATCCCTCTCTTCAGGTTTGCCCTTGCCACACTGAGAGCTTCCTTGTCTTTTGATTTGAATGCCACATTACATTCTTCAGAAGCTGGTATACTTTACTGGTAAGCTAGGATTTTTGGTTGGTTTTTATGATGATGTTTCTGTTGATAGTCATGTCATCTACACATTTAAACATATACACCATCAGAATTTCTGTGTATTTGTCCCAGTTAACATGTAGATCACCTCTTGCAACCTCTATGAATATGCTCCAGTTTGTATTGCCAAAGCAGTCTTGGAGTCCTGTGATTGCTCCATTTGGCTATACCATGATTTGCTTCACAGTGGGTTTTTCCCTGATTAGTGCAGATTTTTTTGCTGGCATTAGCAAGATGGCGAGGTGGTCTGAGCTGCCCAAGTGTGGGTATTGCACTGCTTTACATGCCATCTTGATATTGGTGGATACCTTGTCCAAGGTGCTGGTACCCCTTCTTGCAAATCCTACATGCTGGTAGTAGTTGGGTAATACTGACCTCAGATCTGCCTGGTTGAAATTCCCTGGAATAATGTTTGCAAAATGTGGGTTCCATTTCTACAGCTCACATATTAAGTTATACAGTGTACCCCATGCCTCTTTAGTGTTTGCACTTGGTGGGATATACACCACTATGATGCTGACACCATTGAACTCTCTAGGCAGATGAAAAGGTCTTCATCTGACTGCTAAGAACTCTACATGTTCAGAGCAATGGCTAAGGGCAGTGTCTCAGTTTATGCACCAGCTATTGTTTACATACATGCAGTCTCCTCTTCCTCTAATGATGACAATACACATTCAGATTTTCCAGTACTTGTAGTAATGTGGACACCTGCTTGTATATAGTTTGTAAAGCTGTCCCTTAAAGTATACCTGCACATTAGAAACACAACCACCAAATACGACACATTGCACATTCATCAATCTGGTAACATGCAAAATTTTAATATCTTGATAGTTGGACATTTCTAGCTGTCCATTTCATGCAGGCCTGCCAACATCTTCACCCAAATATCCACTGCTGATGTTATCCACTATAAATTATTTTACAGTCTTGTAAAAGTTAGACTTCTGCTTTGGTGCTCATGTAAAATACTGAGTTCTGTAGTCTGTGTACTTAGGTAGGGGCTCAAATCTCATTACAATCAACTGGGAGATATGTGTGTGTGTGTGTGTGTGTGTGTGTGTGTGTGTGTGTGTGTGTGTGTGTGTGTGTGTGTGTGTGTGTGTGTGTGTGTGTGTGTGTCTATATATTCAGAAGAGCATAAGTGTGTATCATGCAGTTACCACTACAATCCCATGAATTTCCAATATTTTTCACATGCCTACACATCCATTCCATGCAGGCCTCCCAATATAATTTCCCCAACGTCCATTGCCGATGTCATACATGATACGTTGTCCTAAGTCCTTGTAAAAGTCAAACTTGTGCTGTGGTGCCTGCATTAAATATACAGTGCTCTAGTCAGTATACATAAAAAACAAAAAATCACCAATTAGGCAGCCAGAACCAAAGTACTCTTTAATGTAAACAACTTTAACTCCACAGTTAAGCACTTTCATCTTGTCCAGACTTCTTCAGAACTGTGGAGAACCAAACTAAGAAGCAAGTTAATATAGAGAGTGAACCTTCCCTACCCCACCAGGATCTACTGGTCTTGTTTTTGGGCCAAGTTGTAATTTAGTTAGTGCACTTGCATAGGTAATGGTTCTGTTCTCACTGCAGTCAACAGAGGTGTGTGGTCATGTGTGTGTGTTTATGCACTTGCTTGACATTAGAGAGAGCATTTTACACCAGCATGTGGGACACTGCTATTACTATTTTATTCTCACTTGACTCTGCTGATGTTATCAGCTATATCTAATTTGTGGATGCGCAATATTTCCAACAGGGCATAGTCAGAGATTGGTCTATAGGCCAGATACAAGTCACCTTATCCTATATGATACAGATTACTTTGACAGGGCATTCAGTCTATCCACATGCATCATGACATGGTTTGTAGGCCCTGTATATTCTTGGTGAGAAACCCCCGTAGTCTCTTCATCTGCTGCAGGTATCTGATGAGGTACATGCAAAAGGGGGCATTGTATTAGTGTTCTGAACTGAGTTGAGTACAGTGCCGTTATAACATCCTCAGATCTAGATACAATGGCCTGACTTATGAGGTGCATGACAAAGTCTTTCTGTACCACTGTGGAAACTTTGTGGTCGAAGTTCATGTTGCTATCTACCTGTGTTCCCAGGTCTTGCACCACTAGGTTTGAGCATGGGGTGGGGGTGGGGAGGTTATTGTCAATGCTGGTGTTCTACTTTGAAGAAGGGAAAAATAATGACACGTTTTGCATTTATTTTTAGAACGTGTGGCTTTAGCTTGGACTGCCGAGAAATAGATTCCAAACAGTAAAGGGACCAGCACAGATCCTTGTGGTACACCACTGGTGATAGCTCTGCTGGTAGAGGTTGATTCATCAACTTTCACAGTATGGGTTCTGTTGGTGAGTAAATTGGCTAACCATCTAGTAATGTAAGGGTTAATTCCCAGTTGAGACAGTTTCTCAATAATACCTGAGTGGGACATTGTATCAAAACCACTTTGAAACTGGCAGCATGCACTGTCTTACCTTCATGCAAGTCCATCACACAGAATCAATGGGGTGTGACAACACCACAGATTGCCTATAGCACAACTCAGAATATACACCTACCTGACATGGCTGGATCCACTCTTCAACACTGCCTCCAAGTGGAATATGTTCCTGTATAATGGCGCACACCAATATGCATCCACCTTGGGGGGGGGCAGCACCTCATGCATGCATGTATAGACACATCCTGACTCTTCTCATCTGTGAGGAAGACCATCATGTAATCATAGACCTTTTCTAAATGGAAACTGGTAATATCCTGGCTGTGTGCAAAATATATGTGTGAATTGTTAATGCTACATCCATGTCTTTTACATCTGTTAGATGTACTCAAGAAGGTCATTGAGGGTATGCATAATGACAACACTATCATCCTGTGGAACTTGACTTGGCCAAGTCATTTGACACAAATCCACTGAGGTATTAACTCAACACTGTCACAAGTGTCCATAAACACCTATATCACCAAGAGGGTAAACCACTGGATCACATATGTGGCATCAAAATAAGCTAAATGTGTGGATTGACCTATATTTCAAGTCCAGTAATCAAGTTCATACACCAGAGCCGTCTGCTGACCCTTGCCTGTCCATTATTTAAGTCACAGACATCAAAAAAGATATACACATCCTGTGTCCAAACAGCTGTCTGGAGGACTGCAGATTGTGTGCAATCATTGACTTCAGCTGTTTTAATAGTATAATACAGACAGTATCAACACACACTAAAGATTGCTGCCACAGCCATGACAACACATGAGATGAAACAAAAATATAGGAGTTTTGTTATGTTATGAAAACTAATGCACAACCCACTGATAGTGTAGTCATCACACCCTTAAGAGCAGATCAAGTGGTATGGGACCTGTGTACTGAGGTAGATGGTATGTGGAACATTCACCAGCAGGTGGCCACAGTAGTGACTGCTCCCTTGTATGCAACACAACTCCTGAGTATGTGGAGGACATCCACATCAAAGGCCATAATACCTCCATACTTCACAGACTTCATCACACCAATAACTGAGTACAATGCACCCTTCTTCATGAATTTCCATGCACATCTTCTAGTAATGTTTAATTGAAGTGTACCGACTTTGCCACAGTGAGCTCTCATACACCTTATTGGCCATGGCATGGGTTACATTCATGACAGTGTGGAGTGTGCCATATATATATGCCAAGCACACCACTCAACTAGCTGGATTGATTATAATGTCACATACAGGTAAAGCAGTGCCCCTTCTAACGCATGCCACAGATATTACAGTGTCAGGATGGTGTGAGTGATTACTCTCATAGATTGCTGACATGTCATAATAGTTAAACAAGTCCATTTAAACAGAACCTTTTATGATCACTCAGAACATATGTTATGTCAAAGACATGGGATTACTGGTGATATTATTTTGATATTCTCTATGATTATGCGTGCTTCTGTTTACTGTTGTCCATGAACCTGTAACTGTGTTCCACTTGTTGCAGACCTCTGCTGACATTACAGCCATATTCAGGCCAATGAGTTCGCACAGCTTCACATACGCACCCAACACCAGTTGTATATAACATCCCTGATACATATCCTCTCCATTGTTCTTGAAGGGATGCTTATATCACAAAGACATCTTCTCCATTGATATGTCACATTGTCAGACCGTCACATAATATGCATTTGCACTGTGCAATCCATACTGTACTAATTTGATATGTGATTAGTGTTCCTGTAGCAAGTGCTTTTCAATTACATGCCCTCATCTGCTATACATTACAATGTTTCGCCTGTCCTCTTTCTTTGTGTTCATTCTTATAATTCATCTATGTGTCCTTATTCAATACACACACTTCCCCTGACTGTTTATTTTACATGGCAGTCCATGTACCATTACTGATCATTTTCACAACTTTTGTCAAGAAAGCCTGAAGTGGTATTCCACAATACTCTGCACTGTATACACTGTCCTGTAATGTGTTTGGACCATATACATTGCTATATTATTAATCCTGGTAAACATTGTGGCATTCCAAGCAATCCCATTGACCTAGTTTGTTTGTAGGTATCAGTTTCTATACAGATGACAGCACTTAATCTTAATAAAACATATTTGTTCTTGGATTATCCTGGTGCACCTCAAAACCAGGGGTTTAGGTAGTGAATTCCATTTTGTACTCACAAATGCTTATTGCTACCCCCTAATCCACCTGATATTTAAAAATGGCCACCTCATTATTCTTGTTGCCCCCCCCCAAGCAATTTGTAACATTTTCAGCAGCTCAGTCAAAGACTATTATTTACAACCCATTCTGTAAGCAAACTATATACATATTCTTAGATGTATTAATTTAGTCAGTTATATACATAATATGGCTTGTTTTGGCTCCAGTGTTTTTCACTGATGCGCAGAAAAAAAAAAAAACTCTATAGAGTACATAGAGTATGCCTGTCTACACTCTTGCTCAAAACAGTGATGTTTCTCAGTCCCCTGGACAGTATTATGATCTGTTTCAACTGGAATTTCCAGACCCTACTTCTAGTCCTCCTGTTGTCCATGCTTTGGAAGATATTTTTGTCACAGCTTGCAGTTTCACTGACAGTCAGCCTGCTGCCCCTAAAAAAAGCAGATTATTCAAAGTGCCACAGTCTTTCAAGTTTTTATTCACTCATCCCAGATATGACCCAGCAGCTATTGCCTTACAGAATCCAACTGTTGCTAAATATTTGATTAAGGCTAATCCCCTCCTTCTGACAAGGATGGGAAGCGCTTTGGCAGTTTGGGGAAAAAAGTGCACTCTTCTGCAATATTTGTTTTTCCAATTTTCATCTGTCAAGTTCATATTTTGAGGCTTATGCTAGCCACTTGTGAAAATATGAGGAATATTTTGGCATCTGTTTATTCTTCTGAGGAGAAATCTGCTTTATTCAACTTTGCCTCAAGTGACAGTACCCACTGTCTGAAATGTACTTATAATCCTGCAGATGCCACATCCAGGCTGCTGCCACTGGAACTGTTATGATGAAGTTTGCCTAGCTGCATTCTCACAACTTCCCAGAGGATGTCAAAAATGAAATTTTGAATTTCCATTGGATAGAGAACAAGTTTTTAGAACCTTCTGTTGCAGAGATCATTAAAAAGTATGAGAGAACAAGCTGATTCAAGCCATCTGTTGGATTGTTCAGCACTTCTTTTTCCAGCCTACCTAGGGATTCACTACTCCATTTACAAACTTTCTTTGAAAAGCAGAATAAACAGTCCCAACACACTGCTGGTAAGATGATGTTTAAAAGGCAATGGCAGAGAGGTTTCAAAATGAAATTAGGAACCACCATAAACAAAGGACAGTCCGATAAATTTGAATGACTATGAGGGAATTCCCTCCATTTTCCCATGCTGATAGACCATTATTTCTTGCAGAAAGTGGGAACCTCTGTTTCCCTCTTTGGTAATAGACTATTTCACATAGATGGGTAGCAAGAGTTGTTCAGCAAGGATACAGATGGCAGTGGGAGTCTCTCCCTTCATTTCAGGGATTCCTCTCATGCAGCAGACCAATGTTTTTTCTTCTCTTATCATCCAGCATATGTGCACTCAGGAGGTGATAGAAGTTGTTCCTCTTCCACCTCCTCATTTAAGAGAAGGGCTTTATTCAAGGATATTTCTGCTGCCAAAGAAAGAAAGAAGATTTTTGGAGACAAGTTCTGGACCTTTCCTTTCTGAACCAGTTTATGATAGCACCCATGTTCTAGATGTTATCACCTCATAACGTGTCATCCTTTATAATTGTTCTCCCTTTTTCAGTTACCACAAGCTTCCTCACAAACTGGATTTACTCATACAAAGCCAGGGGTGTTTGATGCATTCTGGCCCAAACTGTTTGCCTGGTTGATAAAGTTTTAACACTTTTTAGGCATTTTTTTTCTGAGAGGTTGCAGTAGGTATTAAAGTAGAGAAAAAAACTGCTTTATAAAATCATATATTAGCAAATGGAAAGGTTTTCCTTGTTTGTGCCAAGAAAAGAATGAGCACCCATTCAGGACTAGTGTTTGGCTAATGTTTCTCTGGTTCTACATTATTTGTATGAGTCACTATTCTATGGCCTGTCTTATTCCTCAGTTAAGAGTCATTTGTTAACCTTTTCAGTATACGTGCCCATGGACCCCCTCTTTCAATGCAGTGTCATGTCAAAATGTTTCAGAAAGGGGTGTTGTATGTGAAACCTCCTAGAAAACTGGTAGCTCCTCCTTGACATCTTAATTTTATGTTAGAAAAACTAACTCTTGGTCCATTTTACCTGCCCATCAGGCTGACTTGACATTCCTGACATGGAAAACAGTCTTACTTATTACTCTGACCTCTAAAAGAAGGATATCTTATGGAGGGTTTCTTTTCCACAAAGATAGGATTTCTTTAATAACTAATCCTTCATTTGTGCCTAAAGTGGTATCTGTGTTTACTTAATGCCAAGCTATCTATTTCTATAACTTCTTTCCAGAACCCCAAAATGAGGGAGAAATTATACTTCATATTTTGGATGCTCACAGAGGGTGACCACGGTGGTGCAGTGGTTAGCATTGTCACCTCACAGCAAGAGGTTCTCTAGTTCAATTCTCAGCTGGGGTGCCTTCTGTGCGGAGTCTGCATGTCCTCCCTGTGGTCGTGTGGGTTTCCTCCAAGTGCAGTAGGCGGATTGGACACTCTAAATTGGCCCTAGGTGTGAGTGTGTGTGTGCCTTCTGTGGAAGGTTGGGTGCCAGGCTGGCAACTCTACACCGTAAAACTCCACTGCCAATCATGAGCGGACAGATGATCTGCTGTGGTAACCCCTTACCGGGAAAAGCCGAAAGAAGAAGATTTTGGATGTTCACAGACAATTCAGTTATTATCTTGACAGAATAAAATCTTTCAGAACTTCTGGTCAGTCGTCCATTTCTTGAGATGGTAAGAAAAAGGAGAACCACTGTCAAATCAGATCATTTCCAAATTTTTATCCCACGCTAATACATTTTGTTACACTCACCAAATTCCAGGCAGGGTCAAAGCTCATTCTAACAGGTCTTGGCTTTATCTGTGTTTTTTTGGAAAGGGCGGACTCTAGAAATATTCTAGAAGTAGTAAGTTGTCCCTCTGTGCATACTTTTACGAAGCACTATAAACTAGATTCCTTTTCACATTCTAGGACAGGCTTTGCTAGGACTATTCTTCATAGGCTCCTGCATCATCATACTCCCTCTTCCAAGGCTATTTAAGCAAGCATAATCTACACATATACCTTAGGCTCCTGCATCATCATCATCCTTCCTCCTCCCAGGTTATCTAAGTGAGCATCATCTACCCACATAGCTTAGGCTATTGCAGCAGTGATTCTAATGAAGAACACAGTATAGTTTATAAGTAAACTTACTTTAACAGTAGATGTTCAAATGATCACTGCTGCAGTAGCCACTCCCTCCCTCCACCCCCTTATTTTTGTGTGTTTTTTATGCCAGTGCATGGCATATTTATTTTCATTTTACTAGCAGTGTTCTTATCAAAGGTTGAGTATCCCTCCCCTATTAGCATGAAAGTTCTGAAGGTCTTGACGCCCAAACTTGATGTTTAGTCAGATGAGCACAAGTTGACTAATGGTTGGGGTGCATGGAAGGTGTCCTGAAGTTTTGGAAAATGGTCGGCTGTTATATCCTTAGCAAGATATAACCTATATAGCTTAGGCTGCTACAGCAGTGGTCATTGAACATCTAGTGTTACAATAAGTTCACTTACACAGCTGTGCTTTCTTTTTGGTAGTTGTTGCAAGTGAGTGGGACAAATTCAAAATTTAACCAGTTAAGATCAAGCTGAAGAAACTATTCCTCAGAATTTGTGTTTGTGTGAGTGTGTGTGTGTGTGTGTGTGTGTGTGTGTGTGTGTGTGTGTGTGTGTGTGTGTGTGTGTGTGTGTGTGTGTGTGTGTGTGTGTGTGCATGTGTGTGTGTGTATTTGAAAGGCACATTAGAAAAATGCTGTCGTCATCCAAGGTGAGTGCAAGATGTCAATTTCCGCTGTTTACTTCACTGGAGGTATATGTTTATAGAAATGCATTGACAGTATGTTTATGTCAACTATAAGGTGTAGCCAACCCCCACCTTCACAAAAATGGGGGACTAGATTCGCTAACAGTTATCAGCAACATTATCCTGATCAAAGGCATGATACAGTGAGTTATACTATTGAGCAATATCCAGAACAGAACAACCATCATGGGAGCAATGATTTTTTAGAACAGGACAGGGAGCAACAGCCAAGGAGGTTGGAGCATATCAGGGAGAGGCAGCGATACTCCATGACACAAGCTACGAATAGTGCCTACACCAAACCCCCAGTTAGAGGCCAGTATCAGAACCAGAGGAATTGGGATTGGTAGTTCACACTGAAACACAAGATTTCGTACATGGAAGTTTGGCTGTGTCCATTGTTCATAGTACTAGCAAGGATTTTAATATCTACAACTATTTCTCATGCCTCATTGATATGACATGCTGTGACATGTTTGCAAGGGGTTTTACCTTTTTTTTTTTTGCAATAAATGTGTGAATATCTCAAATGCACTTAAGGATCAAAAATTGTATCTGCGTAAACATAAGTTTAATGTGATGTTCTAACATGTTGATGAAGCTTTCGATAGCTTACCTGTTTCCAGCACCTATAGTCCCCATCTTCATTGGGTTATCTAGCTTTATGAGAAGATGTGTGAGTTGGATTTTAGAAGGGAATTGCGTTTAACCCCCAAGTCCTCAAATTACAGTAACCTGACCAAGGAGGAAGCAAGCTGGTTACAGGAACTTACGAACACCTCAGAGATTCGTATTATGAAACCTGACAAAGGTGAAGGATTAGTTCTCATGGACAAAACCGATTATTGCAACAGGATGAGACATCTTTTAGCAGAAGACCTCTACTGTAATGTCTCTATTAATGAGCATTGGTGTTTCAGTGGTAGAATGCTTGCCTACCACGCAGGACGCCTGGGTTCATTTCCCTGCCAATGCATCAGCAGGTGAGAAGTTGGCATAATGGTTAAGGTGTTTGCCTTACAGGCATAAGGTGCAGGATTTGATTCTCACATAGGGTAATTGGGTAGGATTAGAAGGGCCTACAAGGGCAGTTAGCCTAGTACTAATCAATGAATCTGTGAATGGAGCCTGCATGAAAATAAGAAGCAACCCACAGGATTTGTTTACAGAGAATCAAATCAACGTGGATGAGTTGACTATTCAAGTGTGACAATCCCCATGACCTCCTCCATCTTTGGGGTGCCTAAGATCCACAAGAATATTGAACTACCCCCTCTGTGACAGATAGAAGATGCCATAGGTTCAATTACCCATCCATGTGCAAAGTTTCTGGACAAGAAACTTAAAATGCTAGTCATGTGCGAAGATCATGTTTGTCATGATGCGTGGGAGTTTTTACACAAGATTAACCTTATACCATTCAAAGATTCCTGCACATTCATTACAATTGATGTGAAGGACTTTTATACAGTCATCATGCACCAACTAGGTATTGAAAGGACTGTCAGGCTGTATTATCTAACATACAATAGTTTTCACGAGAAACGTAAAATGCTAGTCATGTGTGAAGATCATGTTTGTCATGATGCGTGGGAGTTTTTACACAAGATTAACCCTATACCATTCAAAGATTCCTACACATTCATTACAATTGGTGTGAAGGACTTGTATACAGTCATCCTGCACCAACTAGGTACTGAAAGGACTTTCAGCTGTATTATCTAACATAACAAGAGTTTTCACTGAAAATGAACAAAATAGATAACAAGATTGACAACTTCAAAGAAAAATGTTCCAAGCAAATGGAGCAAATACAGGATTCACTCAATCAACAGAAAGCTCAAATTTCAGGAATAGAAGTGTCATTAAATGGCATAGGAGGGAGATTAGCAGAGGAAGAAAACAAAAGATTCCCTTCTTAGACAAAACACTTTACTTTTGGAGGAAATAGATGACCTGGAAAACAGGTCTCGGAGGAACAACATCTGCATCTTTGGCTTACCTGACAAAATAGAAAATGGAAATATGACATCCTTTTTAACAACTTGGCACCAAAAGCTCTTGATTTACCGGAAGAAATGTCCTATGGAATCGAAAGAGCCCACAGATCCTTGACTACTCCAACTGCAACTGAAAATAATCCACCACCAAGATCTGCTATTGTAAAGTTCCTTTCTTCACAGGACAAAGAACTAATTTTAAAAACTGCCTGGACAAAATCTCCCATCAGATTAGGAGATACAACAATAAGGTTTGATAGTCGTTATTAGACTACTGTGATGACTAAAAGAAAAACTTTCTTCCTTTGATTAAAGAACTAAAGAAGAAACAGATCAAGGTTCATTTGCTTTTCCCATTCAGGCTTAAGATATTTCTTTCAAATGAAATTAAATCCTTTGATGACTTAGACAATGCCATAACATTTCTAAAGACAAAAAACATAATTGATCGGGTAGAGGATAAGGAATGGAATAACATTTGGAAAGACAGGCAGAAAAAAATAATTGCAAAATAAATGAAAAAAGAAATAACTAAAAGAAAAATTACTTATTTTAAAATAACTTAACAATCTATCTGATTAACAAGCAGGTTATTACTAATTACAAATGTTTTTGTTAACAAGCTTATAGCTTAAAGGGAGACCTATATGCATCCAAAACAAGGTAATTATTATTAAACTATTTTCCTCTTATTTTTATCTAAATGCATGGTTTAAAATTAATAATTAACGTATTCAAATACATAGGTATTTGACTAAACACACCAACATACATATATATATATATATATATATATATATATATATATATATATATATATATATACATATATACACAATATAAAAAGATAATTGGCTTTGAAACATATATGAACAAAACAGAACTATAATTGTCTTTGAGGAATAACTCTTTTTCATTCTAAACCTTTCAAAACTATTTAGATTTCATGCAGGCTTCCTACAGTCAATAATTGTAAACATATAGTAATATATTTAAATAGAGTAAGTCATTAGATCGATCTAACTCACAGATAAAATGCTGAAATACAGAGCATATCCCCCATTCTTTTCTTTCTTTCTATATAAAGGTACTACATGAATCAATAAAAGGAGAAGAGAAACAAGAGAAGAAAATAATCTACTATTATCCACAAATATAAATTAACCAAACTTAAAACACAAAAGTAATCACAAAAGAGAGGGCATGCTTGTTTCATGTCCTCCATAAGTATTGCTTAGATGAACTTGTGCGTGTGCTGGGCAATGGAAGTGTATATGAGTAGACTCGTTTAAATTCTTTCTTAAAATATAACTAGAAGGGCAGTAGTAAAGTTGTGGCATAATATAAGTAAACGTGGAGGGAAGGAGAAAAGAGAAACATGTTTTGCTGTCCCCTGTTATAATGAACTGGTTTGAATGGCTTGAGACTTGTTAGAATTGAACCGGGTGCATTGTAGAGAAATGCGTCTTTATGTTTGGTTTGAGACTTGTTAGAATTGAACCGGGTGCATTGTAGAGAAATGCGTCTTTATGTTTGGTTTGAGACTTGTTAGAATTGTACCGGGTGCATTGTAGAGAAATGCGTCTTTATGTTTGGTTTGAGACTTGTTAGAATTGAACCGGGTGCATTGTAGAGAAATGCGTCTTTATGTTCTTTTTTTCCTTTCCTCCTCATTGTCTCAACGTTCCCTTGAATGACTGAGCTGTAGGTTATGGTGAACCTCGACAGTTTTGTTGATGTCCACTCCTCAATAAGTGAAGTACAGATATGTTTTATGTACTACATAAACAGAAAGGGGGTAGAGCAATTTAAAAATCTGTAAACTTGAAAGTTAAAAATTCAGGTTGATAGTTGTGGAAAGTGTGTACGAGCTGGGTATGTATGTTACAGTAATATAGTTATGCTTCATAAACTAAACAACTAATTTTTTATATATATCTTCAGACCTGTGAAGGAAAAAATGGAAAAGGTAGCTTGAGCACTTACCAGATGAAGCTTTAGTTTAGGTAAGAATCCTGTTTTGCCACCAAGATCACAAGCGAGTCAATGTGAAGATAAACTGGCAAGCAAAATAATGTGATTGAAAGTTGAA
Source organism: Protopterus annectens (assembly GCF_019279795.1). Taxonomy (NCBI): domain Eukaryota; kingdom Metazoa; phylum Chordata; order Ceratodontiformes; family Protopteridae; genus Protopterus; species Protopterus annectens. Next base: position 132,102,494 of record NC_056735.1, read on the forward strand.
TAAGGAGAAAGTAAAAATCAGCTGCCTGCCAGGTGCCAGGATCCGCCACATAATGCACGCACTCAGTCCCTCAACAACAGGTACAAATATGACTCTGTCATTGCACATGTGGGTGTGAATGACCTGAGATGTACCTCACTGGACTACATTAAAAGAGACGTGGAGGAGCTCTCGGATTATGTAGCCTAGGCAGTTATGACCCTTGCCCTGAGAAGCATCCTACCATCACACAGAATGATACAACATTACAAGCAGAAAATTATTAAATTCAACAATTGTCAACGTTTCTGGTATCATTCTAAGGGGATCCAGTATCTGTCTGCCTGGGATGACATGACTGACAGACCTCGATGCTTTGCCAGAGATGTCCTGCATCTGTCACCCCTGGGCTTCCAGATACTCGCCAAGGCTCTTGCTACCCCTGTAGTGCCTTTTTTAGGCGGTGTAACAAGGACCAAATTACCACTGTAACAGCTACAAACAAATGCAATCTGCGGGTCATGCTGCTCAGTGCTAGAAGTCTAAATCTAAAAATGCACTCACTCAAAGCACTCTTTAAAATGGAGAACATCTGCATTTGTGCTGTAACAGAGACCTGGTTCAAGGCAGCAGAAAGCACCCCTCCACTAACAGGCTATAAGTCATTTCACACCTTTTGGCCCCAGAACTTGGACAGAAGCTCCATAGGTGGTGTTGTTTCCATATTCATAATGGATGCGCACACCTCCAGACTGGTGGCCCAACATAATGCATCAGAGATACTTCAGTTGCTGCTAACATTGGGTAAGACAGTGATTCAGGTCATAGCCTGCTATAGGTCCGCAACCATGTCCCAAGACTCACACTTCACATTCCTAAGCACCCTGGAGAATATTAGGGTCCAACCTAACACTCATACTGGGTGACTTCAACTAACCCTCCATTAACTGGGAAAACTACTCATGTACTAATACACTTGCGCAGCGTTCCCTGGAATTCATTAATTTCAATGCCCTGGACCAGCTCACTCTTACCCTCACTTGAGGTAGAAACATCCTTGACCTAGTCATTACTAACATGGGCAACTGGTGCTCTACACCAATAGTCAACTCCTCCCTGGTTAGATCAGACCACAAACTAATCATCTTGGAAATCCACATCCATCCCATCCCCAACCCCCGCAAAGGTAACCACCATGAAAAACTTCTCCAAAGCTCACTTTGGGCTTGTAAAAACAGAGGTGGCTAAATTCACGGCACCCATGCAAATGGAGAATAATTGCATAACCGTAAAATCATACACTAATGCACTGAACGAACACATACACAAATGAATGGATCTTGCCATACCCAATAGAACCAAGACTATCTCCTCCAAAAAAAGGAAGCCAGTCTGGTGGCTCCCTGCCATAAACAAACTCTACAACAGAAGGAGGAAACTGATGTGGAATAAGGTGAAGTCCCAAGACTGGAAAAACTCCTTTATCAGCCTCAACAAAAAGTTGAGATCCCTCATCATATCCTCTAAAGCTAGCAATGAAAACAGAATTGCAGCAGATAGTAAAGACAACCACAAGGCCTTCTTTAGTTATGTAAAGAATCTCCACGGCAATACCCAGATTTGCTTTGAGCTACTGCACAATGGTGCCTCCTATACCAAGCCAACAGATATTGCCAATATACTGGCCGACAGATTCACTGCCAACTCTACCCCTCTTACCCCCCAAAAGGACCTATCACAATATCAGTAGATTGCAAGGTACCCAGTATTACTGCTGCACAGGTTAAAACAGCACTGTCCAAGACCAAGAATGCAGCTTCTATGGGACCTGACAATATCCCTGGCTGTGCTCTACATGAACTACAGAGTGAACTGGGACCTCACCTTTGTGCCCTGTTCAATCACAGCCTCACCTCAGTCTTTGTCCTTTCCAAAATTGCGCACCACTACAGTCATCCCTATTCAGAAAGGAGCAGCAACTACAGATCCTGGGAACTATCGCCCCATTAGCCTGATGAGTCTGATATGCAAAGCTATGGAACACATCATCGTGGACCTAATAAACAAGGATATAGGGAATCTCCAAACTCTGTATCCCACAAAGTTTGGTTTTGTGAAGGGTAGATCATGCCTGCTCAACTTGGTCAATTTCTTTGAGTCAGTCACCAGAGCTGTGGATGAATGCAAGGTAGTTCACACAGCCTACCTTGATCTGGCCAAGGCCTTTGATACCATTCCCCACTCAGGAATCATAGAAAAACTCACTAAGCTAGGCATCAACCCCTATATCACCAGGTGGGTTGCAAACTGGCTCACAGAGAGAACCCACAGTGTGAAAGTAGCTGACTCCAAGTCAGACTGTCAAACAGTCATGAGTGGAGTCCCACAAGGTTCAGTTCTAGGTCCTCTCCTGTTTGGTATCTACTTCTCTGGAGTCTAGGCCAACACGAAAGAACTCTGGCTGACAAAGTTCACAGACGATTATAAGTTGGGAGCTATTATTAACTCCCCAAGTGATGTTGATATCCTACAGAAAGGTTTCACTGAGACCAACAACTGGTGTCAGAACCATGGCCTTAAGCTCAATGCCAAAAAATGTGTCGTCATCCCCTTAGGGAAAATACCAGTTCCCATGAATTACCACATCAATGGTAATCTACTGAACACAGAAGGTGTTATGAGAGATCTGGGAACACAGTTTGACAGCAACCTCTCTTTTGACCACCACATTGGCACTGTGGTCAAAAACTCCTTGTATATGGCACATCTCACTACTAAGGGTTTTGCATCCAGGAAGAAGAGGTCATTGTGTTCCTCTATATTTCCCTCATTAGGCCAGTCATCGAGTACAATGCCCCATTTGACATGTACTTCACTAGACACATGCAACAAATGGAGAGGCCGAAAAAGTGCCTCACAAAGAGGATCCTAGGCCTTAAACATTTGTCCTATATGGAAAGACTCAAAAAACTCCAACTATTCTCTGTCTCATATTGCCTACTTAGACGCGATCTTTGCTTGACTTACAAAGCAATGTCTGACCCAGGTCTGTTAGAAATACTACATCTAAAGAAATCCCAATCCTTCTGCACTACATGCTCCAGAGACCTCAACCTCATTACCACAATCAACAGAACATGCTGGAGGGACAGGTTCATAACAGAGAGACTGCCCATGCTCTGGAATATGCTTCCCATACATGTCAAACAGAGCACCTCACTGGTCCTCTTCAAGACAAATCTTGATGAGTGGATGGGAAATAGAAAATTCAACCCGGGGATCACGCCAGTGGCTCTACTCGACAGAGGCACTGAGAACTAAGGTAGGGTGGCATGATGCCAGGGTAATCCTATGGGCTAGGCTTGTAAAGGCCTGAGGTCCATTAGGCTAGAACACACCTATGAACCTATGCACAATAGGTATGCTTAACATAGCACATTAAAGAGGCAAAGGACATCACCTTGGAAAATTTAAAGGGAAACAAGCAAGCATTATTGAAATTCATATTTATGATAAAGTTAAGTGGAAGATATAAAAAAATAAAGTAGTTTTTATCTTTAACTAAAAGAGAAGGCTTTAAATGATAGTATAGACTCCTTGGATGTGCAATAGTAATATATGTTCATACCCCTCCAACACTAGGCATCATGATATCTTACCAAAAATAAGAATAAACCCTTAAGAGAACTAATGTGTCCACATAGATATTTAAATAAGACAATCAGTATGCAAAAAGCAGGTTCTGTAAACCTGCTAATTTAATAGTGTAGTAAACGGTATAGGAACTAACTGATGTTTTATTATAAGACGTGTATTTGCTAAGAGGTATTAGAGTTATATGTTTTTGATATCAGGTAGATGAAAAAGAAGAAGAAAAAAATAAAAGCTGGTAAAGGAAGAAGGAGAGGGGAAGAAAGAAAGAAAATGAAAAGGAAGGAGAAGGAGGGGATAGAAAATGAGAAAAATGTAAAGAGAAAAGAGGGAAAGAAGAGAAGGGGAAGGGAAAGGAAAGAAAAAGAAGAAGAAAAAAATTAAAGCTGGTAAAGGAAGAAGGAGAGGGAAAGAAAGAAAGAAAAAGAAAAGAAGTAGAGGGAGGGGAAAGAAAATGAGAAAATGTAAAGAGAAAAGAGGGAAAGAAGAGAAGGGGAAGGGAAAGGAAAGAGAAAAAAGAAGAAAAATTTAAAGCTGGTAAAGGAAGAAGGAGAGGGAAAGAAAGAAAGAAAAAGAAAAGGAAAGGAAGGAGAGGGAGGGGAAAAATGAGAAAAATGTAAAGAGAAAAGATGGAAAGAAGAGAAAGGGAAGGGGAAGGAAAGAGAAAGAAGAAGAAAAGGAAACAGGTGAAAAAGGGAAGGGGAAGAAAGGAAGTTAAAAAAGATGAGAAAAGAAGGGAGATGAGAGAAAGAGGGAGAAAGAAGAAAGGAGAGGAAGGAAAAAGGAAAGGAAAGAAAAAGGAAAAAAGAAAGGAAGGGAATGAAGGGAAGAAGGAAAGAGAATGGAAAGAGAAAAAAAAGGAAAAAGATACATGATCCATTTGTATGCTAGCACTGGGAGACAAATGTGCAGTTTGTTAGGAGAAAATAAACTGAATTAACTTAAGACAGATATATATGTAGATGCAACCTCTGGTAGCCAATGGCTCCTACTCTATTTGCTTTTTTTTTTTTTTTGTATTGTAAATGCATTGTGAAGGGATTTTGATGTGGATATGAGCAGAGGTCTAGATGTGATGATAGTTTGCTACTTTTTGTACACAGCAACCAAGTGGCCCCTTTCATTTAATCTGCCTTTTGGTAGGGAGGTGGCTATTACTCATATACCATGTGGGTGGGTCTTACTATGATAAACATTCTTGATTTTGATCCAAGTGGGTCTTTTGATTTATTAGAGGAACTTTACAAAGGTTTCGTCTGGCAGATTTCAGCCATTGTATGAGCTTAATTCTTGGTTTCTAAATATAAGAGATTTGGACAATGCTGTAGCATGATTTGAGGAACAAAGAGCTAAAGACAGGGACATGATGGGGTGAAAGTGTGAGTGGACCCCCAGTAAAAATGAGACACACTGGATTCCCTTGACTTGATCGACACTCCAAAACACCGACGCTCAGAAGACCGATTCGAGAAGATCGACGAGAGAGATGATCGACAAGGTGAAATCCTGACAGCCGAAACACCATCATGGGCAACGTGTGAGCGCGAGTCGGTAAGTGTGCGATAGTGAGGGATTTAGCGTTAGGGAGTGGACAGGTAAGTTTGAGATAGTGAGGGATTTAGGGTTAGGGTGCGGGAACGGTGAGTGTGCGGTAGTGTCGGACTTAGGGTGCGGGTAATGTAAGTGTGCGATAGTGACGGAGTTTAGGTTTAAGGGCGGGTTAAGTGAGTTAGGGTTAGGATGTGGGTAGGGTAAGTGTGTGATAGTGATGGACTTTAGGTTTAGTGGCGGGTTAAGTGAGTTAGGGTTAGGGTGCGGGTAGGGTAAGTGTGTGATAGTGACGGACTTTAGGTTTAGTGGCGGGTTAAGTGAGTTAGGGTTAGGGTGCGGGTAGGGTAAGTGTGCGGTAGTGTCGGACCTTAGGGTTAGGGTTTGGGTTACGGTTAGTGCATGTATAGTTGTGTGTAATGTGTAGTTTACGTTTTGTGTGTTGGTGTTTTGGGTGTCGGTGTTATGGTGTTCGGTTTTGTGAGTTGTCGGTTTTGTGCGTTTTCAGTCTTTTGGTGTCGGTGTTTTGGGTGTCGGGTTTGTGGCATGTCGATGTTGTGAAAGGGATCCGACACACTACATGCAATAGGAATTTTTATTAACCCTCAGTGAATATTCATATAGCTGAAGGGTTAATCAACACAATGTATCCAATCATGCATCATTTGCATATGGTACCACTGACTTTTGTCACATCTATAACTCAGGTCAACTTCACCTCTGCGCTAACCCACTTGGGGATTAATGCAGTAGAACATCCTCAAAGAGAATATAACAAGGGAGAATGCATGAATATGCAGTCAGACATACTATCTTTATAAACTGATTGCTTGTAAGTAAAAATTATCAGTGTGAAGAGCTTTTTCAGTAATAACATGTATGGAGGAGTAAACCATCATATTGTAATAGTAATTTGCATTAATTCTGGGATACAAGCATATTAAATATTAAAAAATAAAGATGGCAAGAATAATCTAAAAAGCATTTAATGAACACCACTTTAAACAGTAAGCGCTTTCATCAACAATAATGACTTCTTCAGAAGTTGAATGTTCAAGATGTGATTGGCGTTTGTATTACTTAAGTTGCAAATTATGCTTTACACATTATTCAGTCTGAAGAAGTCATTATTGTTGATGAAAGCACTTACTGCTTAATGAGGTGTCAATTAAACACTTTTTGAGTTATTCCTGCCATCTTTATTTTTTTAAGTTTTTTGTTCGTTAAGTACGGTTACTGTTTAGTTTGGTTTTTCATATTAAATATTATTACTAAGCTCATAGTTTATAAAGCATATAATACAACTCTTCTTGCAGATTTGCTTATGTTTTAACACATTATAAAAATGCAATAATTAAGCAGTGGTTTAACTTAAACTATACACTGTAATAAGAGACCACTGCTTGTTTGCTTGCTATTTAAACTACTGTTAGCTTTGATATGTAACTTTGAAAGTTGTGATTTTCAATGATCTTATCTCATAACAAATCAGTATCTTGGAAGATTCAACATTGCCGTCTCTAGTGGATATCTCATGATAAGAACTGACAAGCCTCCCTGTGTAGCAAACATTAGTAATAAAGAATGATAGCATCTAATAAATACATGGTACTGGGTCTATATTAGAATAGCGAAAACTGACTTTCACGAATACAAGTTCATCGACACATAAATGTCAATGCACTAAAATAGCGAAGTACAAAAAGAGTGAAATTCAGAATACCGAACATATTTCCTTAGCCAACAAAGTGATCGTGGGGATGAAGAAATAAATCCTTTTCCCCACTGTAGTGCAGTATCAGAGTTGGTATATTTAAGTAGGGGGGTGCAGAGGGGCTTGCCCCCCTGCAAAAATGTTTGGAAAAGTGTTTTACATTCGGTTTGTTCAGTTAGGTTTACCTTACCTGTATGGCGCTGTTGATTCTGGAAATACATTCGGCATTCTGAATTTCACTCTTTTTGTACTGTGCTCTTTTAGTACATCGACATTTATGTTCAAACTTGTATTCGTCAAAGTCAGCTTTCGCGATTCTAATATAGACCCCATTGTACCATTGCACATGAAAGTGGACCATTATCTATTATATGCACATGATTTTACATTTACCGATATTTGACATTGCAACCTGAGGTAAATAAGAATATACAAATATCCATATTAAAATGCATTACATAATAGCAAATCTGTGTGTGGTCTATATAATACGTGACAATGACATCAGTTTTGCATTTTTCATAGATGTAGTAATACTGTATATCTCAGAGGTATATTAATGCACATACTAAATATACATTATGCATACATTGTTTTGAATAAATAGACTACAGAGAAGTAACATACTTCTTCAAGTTAATGCAATAAAGTTTATATTCTATCTTTCCTTATTTTTAAGAAGGAAAGAGACTGAAAGAAGGGAGAGAGGCATTGTCACTTCATGAGTTACTTTTCTTTTCTTTGTATAGCAATCTTAGGATAAATATAATGTATATAATTATAAATATAAGTAAATGTTACAGACTAGATGGATCTCATATGTGTTAATTATAGAGCTCAAAAGGAAACAGATAAGTTGCATAATAAAAATGTTACAGTCATGAATAAAAGTTAAATAAGCTGTTATCTATATGTTTGTAAAACAGCTTCTATTTGGAATAAAAACATTTGGATGTTCATTACCAAACTTTATACCTAGATTGGTTATAAAATTATTTAAGATAGAATTCTGAATAGCAACACTATCTGAAGTTAAATTGTGAATTTTATAAGTTTGAAATAATTTATTCTTTTTTATTATTTATTTTCATGTTGGGATATTGTAAAAGAAGCTTTGTTCATTCATAACTTTATTAAATAGCAGGCAAGGTTTTGGCTACTTTTTTCTCTTTGTTTAAGTAGATGAGAAGGTTAGTTTGGATAACTTCTCTATTCAAATTAGGAATGCTAGACTCCATGGAGGGAAGGAGCAATGAAAGAATCTGTTGTTTAAAACTCAATATAATTTATTGATTTTTTTTCTATAAGTTTTAATAATACTAATGTACTTAATTTAACTAACATGATTATATTTGCAATGATTAATAAGCAATATATCATATATATGAGTGGTATAACAAAATTAATACATTTGAAAGTTATAAACATATTTACTGTACACTTACTAAGTATGACACAATTAAAGGGCATTTCTACTAAAATAAATGGTCTAAATAATGATTCCAAGAATAGTAATTAAGGCAAATTCCTAAATATACATGCATCTCAGATTGTCTTCTTACAAACAACAAACTTAACAGTACAAGATATAAATAGGCTCAACACAAAACAATTTGTAGTTCTGAGTAGTTCTCAATACAGACAGAACAATGGGGGAGGGGCCATACTATGGAGAAATGCTTTGCTTTTACCAAATATAATAAGTGAGTATAAAGATTATAAAGCTATGTTCTGCCCAGTAGTTTTTTGAAATTAATGGAACTTTATATACCCTTATAAATGTTTACTGTATTCCAGGTATAAGTGCAAAAACAGTCCAGATGCAACTCGAAAAGATAACACATCACTCGCAAGGTAACATCATCATGACAAGAGATTTTAACTGCATTCTAAGAGATAAGGATTCTAATGCTAGAAAACAGTAAATAATGCCAGCTAAAGTGAAAGAGTTTTTTAAAAAATATAGATTTAATTCAAATTAAAGATATTCATGATTTTTCAGACCTGGGTTCTCTTTTTTATAGCTACTTTTCTCATAGGCATGGATCTCAGTAAAGAATTGATAGAGCATATATTTCCAGTAATTTAATATCTAAGCTGATTAAAGACAATTTCATACCTACTTAGATCATAATGCCATAAATTTTGAGTTAAACACCAAAAATATCTGTAAAAAGGATACCAGCATACATAACAAACTTAAGGGGTTTTACAGATTTTTATAATAAAGAGATTAAACAGTTTTAGATATTAATTACACAGAAGCTATATTTGGAAATATATGTTTGGGATGCTCTAAAACTTATTTAAATGGAAGAATAAAAAACTGGTATGCCCTCTGGAAAAATAAATGGGATATGGACCTGATAGAAATACAAGAAAAAAATTGATAGATTACAATAGAATAGTCAAAAAGGTCAAGATAACATGTTGAAAGAAGTATATGAATTAAAAAAATACTTAGAGATCTTAAATCACAAAACTATGATAAATTTAGAGAAGATCAAGTTAATTAACTATTCCACAAATCTTAAATCTATGCCCAAATTGGATTCTAAGGCAAACTTAATTAATAAGTCCAATCATATTAAAGAAATGCTCTCATTAGGAAATAAGAAAAAGGTAACAGCTGTAGATGAATTTTTAAAAATATTTAGAACTCACTTTAATAAAGTTAATCAAGATAAGTTAATAATGGACTCCCATAATTATTTAAAACTTTCATAAAAATATAGTAGGAAAAGGATGAAAGAAGACTGAAAGAAATTAATATATAAACCCATACAATTGACTGAAATTAAAAGTCAAATTAAGAAACTAAAACTGAACAAAGCTCCTGGTACTGATGGAATAATACCAGAACTATAAAAATACTGCCAAAAGAAGCTCTGCACATTTTACATAAAGGGCAGGATTCACGAAGCCTCCGTGTAAGAGTTACAAGGCTTACACGAAGGCTGCAGTTAAACGGTGTGACATCAGCATGTCATGCATATGCATGAGGGCATGCTGAATCACACCTAAGGCTTACACGGTCCGTGGAAGACAGTAGGGGGTGTGTCTGTAGGCCGAGCCCTGCAAACGGACATGCCCCCAGAAGAGTAAAAGTGCCGAAAGTAAACCCCCACGACAGAGTCCATGGAAATGTGAATAAACACAACACAACACATGCCCCCACAGACTATGAACATAAAATATATAAATGAACATGTTATATTTTTTTTAAATTAAAGATGTTTGCCCGTGAGTGCGCTCGTTTGCGCGGGTGTGCCCGTAGCTTAGCCACAGTTGGCAGTAAGTGGAAAAGCATATAAGAACTAACTATGCAAAGTAAACCAAAAAGCAATAGCATAGCGGTAGAGACGTCGGCTGAAGAGCAGGCAGTCATGATTCGAGACCCCACAACATCAATTTTTATTTTTAGTGAAATAAGCACGAAACAAGTCCCTGACATATATGTACACATATAAAATTATATTTTATGTAAAATGTAATGAAATGGGCCATTTATTTTGAAGAAATGTGAGATAACAAAATAATAAAAAATGCCTGATGTGCCTATAGCTGAGCTACAGTTTAACAAGTTGAGTGCATCTGCCCATAGGTGAGCAGTGGTTTAACAGGTGTAAAATGAGTGCCTGAAGGTGAGCAGTGGTTTAACAGGTGCAAAATGAGTGCCCGTAGGTGAGCAGTGGTTTAACACGCTGAAACTGTGTGCCCCTAGCTGAGCTGAGTGTAATATGCATGCTGACAGCCAAATGAAGCGTAAACCAGCGTAACCCGTTTGCGCGGAGCTGCGCACCACGCCAACAAGCTAACCGACGGGCAACGTTGAGCAAGCTGTAACAAAACTGCCTTTACACAGACACACCTCCTAGCCTATGTAGACAGTCATAAAATATAAAAAGCAGTGGCCAGGTTCAAACCCAGGATACCATGCACCATAGTCAAGGTACTGAACCACTAAGTCATGACAGCTGTACTTAGAAATGCAGTAATAGCAAATATATAGGAATGAATAGAAAGAGGAGCATGACAAAGCAGGTTTTGTGAAGCTGATACAATTCCAAAATGGCCAATCACAGATAAGTGCGGGAAAAACGGCATATATAAGCCCCATAGGTGGGAATATACAGCATAACCGATTGTAGAACTAACTTGCAGCCAGAATGTCAGGAGTAGGTGAGGGTAGTTGCTTTCGAGCACAGAGGTGGGGTGTTGAGGAGTCCAAATATATGGTTTGGCTCCTTGTCCACAATCATGAGGCCCAACTCATGCAGGGCCAGGTCCTGTGGGGAGCATATAGGGCTGAGGCATGGGACCGGTTGGCTCATGATCTTACCAGTGCCACAGGGAATCCAAGGACTGGTGAGCAGGTCCGTCACCACCATGCGGACCTGAAGAGATGCAAGCAGGACCAACTGAACCTTTGGATCCAGGAGGCCCAGCAAATGCCCAACGCCCCACTACTGAGTAAGTTACATCTAATTATGTATGTAAGAAATTAACCTAGCTGATATTATGGAGATGTGTATTCCAATATTACTTTATTTATATTACAGCTGCAGGTGTCCATTCTGCGAACCGCAGAGCCTATGGCGATAGGCTGGTGCGGTTGCGCCACCAGGCAGGTCAGTAATCCTCTCCCTGTAACTGTAAGTAAATATAAAAGTATGACAGTTAGCAAAAGAGTGCAGTGTAGTCACTAAGTAATAAAATGTGCAAGTAACAGTGTAAGAGTGTTTGCAAGTATTGCTTGATTACAAAAGTGTGTTGCAGTCTGTAATCCAAACAGAAAAATGTAAATGTCTGAAATAAAGTCTGAAATAAAGATGCCCCACCTGTAATATAATAGTACACAACCTGCAGCAGGCTGAAAAGTACAGCTGCAGAAGATGAGCAAAACACATGTGTGAAATATATCCCTGTTGAAATACTGAAACATGACAGAAGTGAGACTGTTGGAAAGGATTGTAATAACTACAGTTAAAACATGTCAATAAAGCCTAGAAGTAAGTACCATCCTGAATTGTAAAAATAAAACAAGTGAGAGAGTGTGAGAAAGAGCTATGAATCCACCAATAAAGTAGTAATAACTCCTGAATAAAGTATACTGCAGTCAGTACAGAATGAAATGAATGTGACAAGCAGAACCAAACTGCGAAATGTGTTCAAAATGTTCCTGCAGCTGGAATGTGTATCCAAAAATCTGGATATGTTGCTCTCAGTCTGCAATATGCAGATAGTATGATTGTCTGAAATACCAAACATCCACAGTTGTCTATAGCTATATAAAGCAAATGTAGCAGGATGATGTAGCTGAACAGAGCCAGATATGAACGTGTATGAATAAAAATGAAAATGTATATTGATGTAGCAGTAACATTCCTATCACCTACTTGAAGTAGTTATCACATAGGAAACTGTAGGTAGAACTGTAGTGTGTATATATCTGCAGCTATTAGAAATGTACAGCATATGTATTGGTATTTGAAGGTGTTAATTATATTTTCTTCACCCTACCCTATAACCACATATAATTCATTCCACGTGAAATTGATATGTGCAATCACAATTAACACCCCTGGACATTTGTCCTGTTGGGTCATACATATTTGCATGTACGTTGATGCATCTGCCCTGTTCATACATCCAAACCTGATGGCCTGTTGCCATCAATCAACCCTGCATGTTGTTGGACTGTGTATTGCTGTTCAAATTATGCATGTGTTATGCTCGCTGTTCAATGGTTTGAAATCTGGGTGTTTGGTTAATGGGAATACTAATGCATGCTGTTACAACTAATTGTGAATGGTATTGTATGTTACTAACCCAAACTGTCATGACATAATGCAAACATAGGACGACAGGGAAGGCGGGTTCCAGCGGACCCACCTCTCCCAACTCAGCTGGCGAGTGCACCTGGCAGTAGTGCCCAGGCCGGACCCTCCTCCGGTGGCCCTGTGTCACCTGCAGGTGGAAGCGCTGCAGGGGATGGGGCTCGTCCCCCCTCTGCAAGTGTGGCCGGAGGAGAACCACCACTCACCCTCCGTAGTGTCCAGACTGTGGTGCGTAGGGAGATCCAGGAAGCTGTTCTTGGGCCCCTACGCCAGCTTGAGGCACAGGTGGCACAACTAACAGGCATGCCTGCTGCCCAGCCTACACAGCCCCCAGCACAGCCCCATCCTGGGCAGTGAAGGCACAGTGGCAACTGCCCATGGGTGGGGATATCAGTTCCACTGTTGCCATCTGTGGGCTCATGGGCTCTGGATATCCAAACATCCGTCCCCATCAATTGTGTAACCCCCCCACACGTGTCATACACCGCCCCTGTATGTGTCTTGTTTGTCTTGTCTGTTGACCTACCCAACCTACCTCCCCAGCTATACCGACTTCCTTTACCTGACATACCACTCTCACCTGGAAAAAAAAAGGGCACTCTGTACCCACAAAAAAATTACGCCCCATACATAGCTACCCATTTCGCACACATGTCTGCAGGACATGGAAACTGTCAATTACAATTGGCTGTACAACAAGTATTATTGTTGTCCTTACACCTCTCTCAGAGGTGGAAGGTTTCAAATGTCACACCAAATTACAAACATATGCACAGCTGTTGCTAATGAAGAAATGGGCAGCTATGGGCCTTACCTACATCCCTCCTGCAAAACCCAAGCTTGTTTCCCTACTGTCTTACCCTCTTTGTGACCCCTTTTTCACCACTTTCCTGTCTCCCCATTTTCATTTCTTTCAAAAAAATAGCGCGGGTGTGGGCACAAGTAAGCACTTTTAAGCGGTTGTAAGCAGGTGTGCGCGGAGCTGAATGTCAGTGCGCATGCGGGAGCTCCGTGCAAACCAGCGCTAACCCGGTTACAACTGCTTAAAAGTGCCTTAGTCACTCTGAATGACAGGTCCTGTAGTCTGCTCAAAAGCAAAATAAAATCCCACTGTCAGTCCCAAACCCAAGACCTTGGAAACAGTAGTCTGCATGACTTACCACTAAGCCATGACTGTTATACAAGAACATTGTGCTACAATAAATATATCATGTAATAGTAGGAATGAATGTAAAGGGAATATAGGATGTGTAGTACACAAAGCATGTCATGTATATTTACTGTCAAATCTAGTGGATTTCTATAATAGTAGTGTGTGAACAGAAACAGCCATGCTAGTTGGTAGCTAGTAGGTAATAATGTCACTGTAGCACCTTGCAAGCCACACACATACTCACAGCAGGATAATCACTGCCCATACCCCACAACCTGTTACAGGAACACATCCGGACCAAGTAATAAAATATGTGGAGCAAAGGGCCAAAACCAGGGACACATTCCAAATAATGTTACAACAAACTCAGACAGTTCAGAGAGTAACAGGTTTTGCATTTTGTTGGATGTTTGGAAGGGTATGAAGTCTGAAACTTAAATGTTTGTCACTATATTCTGACTTGAGCCCAGTGTGATTTGCCAGAAAAAGCTGTGCATGAGATATTGACCAAAATATGTGGCAGAAATGTGGACAACCTGCAAATATCTGTACACTTGAGAGGTCTGACACTGCCATATTTGAATAGTTAAGAGCCTAGACATAGCAACAGTGACTGAGTTACAGGGATTCCCCACAGACTCCATGTGAAATGTACAAACAGTAGGCAGAAAGGTGTTACAACACATGCAATGGTAACTATGAAGTTCTGAAAGTATGCACCACTTGCACGGCAGAAATAGTGTAGTAATACATATGCTCATGCTATCCCACAGTCACAACTGCAGAATACCAGACAATTTAATGGGTGTACCCCACTGATATGTACCATTCCATGAAGCAGATAACAGATGCACCTGAGAGTCTCTGGGGCCTGCTCAGCAGCATACTCAAATACCCTAATAGATGCCAAGGCCCACACCATGGCCAGACCACACTGCATGCTGTAACACCCTAGCAGATATAGCAAGCATTCCAAGGTGTGAATGTACATGGAAAATAGGAAAGCCACAGCAGCATACTACAGTCAAGACACCTAGCAGGCATACAAGTAGTGACTGTAAAGGGCAAATATTGAAGCCATAACAACAAAGTGCAAGAGCCACTGCTATACACCAGTTACACCACATGTCCCACAGGAAAGCACACACACCCACATTAACAGTAGTAGTAGTCTTAGGTGTCACTGTACATACACACTTAGTACAGGAAACTGGAGAAATGAATGGAGAAATGTTAATCTACAACACAGCCGGAAATATGAGAGAGATACTAACTTTTACACTCACAGAACAGTGTCCACAGCATACCAGCATGGTCCCTGCCCTTAAAATCTGAAAGGGCTACACCTATCTCACATACCTTTTTATAGCACTGTTCTGAAATCACAGTGAGAACTGCAATCAGTACACAACTGGCTGCATGCAATTAGCAAATGCTGGCTAACAATTGGTGCAGAGGCCATCACATGGACATATGCAGATACCTACAAAAGCATGCTGTACTCCCAGTCCACACATGCAATACTTTCATTGCACCCTGTGGAGGTAGTGAGAGACAGAGAGAGAGAGAGAGAGAGAGAGAGAGACAGAGAAAAACACAATTAAACATACACAAACAAAACTGGTCAGCAACAGCCACCTGAAAGCTGATAACTGGCAAGTGGAGCAGCAGGACACAAAACCAGACGGCAACAAAAGCAGCTTTGACAAACACAGGTAATGTAAAGTAATACTATAAAAGTCTACATATTGTGAACCCTCCATATGTGTCATTGGTCTGTATCCATATGTATATGAAGATGTGCAAAGGGCAGGGGACAAACAGCAACTATCAGTGAAGGCTGTACATACATTTGTATGTGAGAGCATCTATGTGCACATATCAATGTAGGTTGAATGTAGGTTGTAGTGCAATGTGCAAAGTAGGTTTCACAGTTATGTATGTTTAGCAGTATGTTAGTGTGTGTATACAGTATGGTAAACAAACATGTTAATATACCTATCTATCATATGGATACGTATGTATGTCAATATATGTATGTATATATATATATATATATATATATATATATATATATATATATAATATGCATATATGTATACATACATAGAGAGAGATGTAGGAATACATAGACAGATGTAGATAGATAGAATATGTACAAACATATATATGTAATAAACACATACAGATATAGATATATGTAGATACATATACATAGACAGACAGATCTGACTATCTACAGGTATGACTGTATATGACGATCTCACACTCCCCCTGTCCCACCCCCTCTGTCACTCTCACCCCCTCTCTGTCACACACCCCCTCTCTCCATAGCAATATATGTACATCAATATATATATGTGTATATGTATACAGACATATATATATATATATATATATATATATATATATATATATATACATATAGATATATCTATATACATATATATATATATATATATATATATATATAGAGAGAGAGAGAGATGTATATATATTCTGAGTGAGGCACATGTGTACAGATGTATTGCAACAGGTGCCTGGTGACAAAGGCATGGAGTGAACACCAGTGTCAAAACTGGAGTACCATACCCCATTTCAAATCACTTACACCAGTAACCACCAGATATGTGATTGGCTGCCCACCACTGCATGTGTCAGGGGTGAACAGGGTCATAAATGTGTACAATAGTCCCCCCATGATATTCACAGTGGCACACTATTCCTGGAATACCTGCACATGGTATGTGTCAGCAGACACGGTGTGTCAGCTACGGACATGTAGGTCAGTGTACCCCTCCACACCACATAATGGCTGCCATGGTATGTACCTCACATGACAGCTACAGATATGGAGAAGGACACAGTGACATGTACAACACTGTGACAATGCACTCAAACACATTACCAATGCACAGTGACTGACAACACCACAGAGTACACACATACTACCCACATAGAGGTTACCACTCCTGGATTTACATACTTAAGTCAGACCCATGACAGATGTCCAACAACCATAGTAACACCTCACACCATCCGCAACCTAAATGACTGCTGTGTGTCGTCCGTGCCACTGCAATAGAGAGCACATGGTGGAGGTACAGGTCCCTACCCACAGATAAGACATACATTGCAATAAACCACACAGTGTTATGAAGCAAGACTCCCCATGAGTACATGTCACACATACCCCTGCTGAATGTTAGTCAGATAGGTAATATGCCATATGAGTCACCCTGTGTAACTGTTTGACAACAGCAGGTAGCATCACATCACATGTGTCACAATGGTCAGGGTAGCAGAACAGTATGCTACTGTAGTCCCAGGGGCAATAGCATATTGTATAGTATTGTATTGTAATGTATTGTATTGTGTTGTATTGTATTGGTATGTAGAGGTGCCTCCTTCGTGGAGTGGAACCACTGCTGCTGTGCGCCAGTGTACAGGTACATATCCTGCAGTCAGGCTAGTGTTACATAGCACTTCTATATGTGTGTTTAGCTCCTCTTGGAGTTCATGTAGCATGCAACCGGGGATACCATCAGGTCCCATTCATGTTGTGTATTCTGCTTTCCTGAGGCGGCTCTCACCTGGACATCTGTGATGACAGCGAGGTTACAGTCTGCTGGGATAACTATGTCTTATTTTGGGGGAGAGGGAGGCGGGAAACCTGCACTGAACCTGTCTGCCACAATGTTGCCAGTATCTGTGGGTTCAGTGAATTATTTGTTGTTGTGTAGTAACTATGAGCATAGTGGAGGGTTTCTGACCAGGTTGCTAACATAACTGAAGAAGGCCTTGTGGTTATCTGTAGTGTCCCTGTTGATTTCCCTCTCAAAGTTGCCCATGGATGTTTGTATGAGAGAAAATAGCTCCTTACTAGTGCTGATCAGACATGCCTTTCCTTTATGGAATTATGCTCTGTCTTGCAGTAGCTTCCATCTTTTGTAATACAATCTGTCTATGGCTGGGGTCCACCAAACAGGATGCTGTCCCTTTGTGGAGAGTGTCTTGGTCTTATATGGGATTGCATGATCCTTGCATTCTCGGAGATGTCCGTAGAAATCATTTGTGAAGGGGTCAGCATTGTGGGTTGTGTCTTCCACTGGCCCAGTGGGCTGAAAGGATACCATGTCACTGTTACAAAGTGTAAAGTTTGCATTTGCAATGTTATTCACTATAGTCGTTTGTGCTGGTGGTGGAGGTGGGATATGTATATCCAGGGCAATTAGTTTGTGGTCAGCTCACAGTAGTTGATGATGTACCCCATACAGTACCTAGATACAAACCCCCAGAGTGAGGAGATGCTTTGGACCTGAATCAGTGTTCTGACTGCTGGGGTTTGGTAGTATGTTGTATGGAGTGTGCCAGGTACTGTTGCACAGTTGCTGGCTGAGCACTGATACCTGGCCATTTACATGTGTATCCACCAATAGACAGACAGATGCTATATATATGAGATATGTTGTATCACAACAGTCGAGTAGCATGTGTAGTATGTGTGCCAAATTCTGCTGACATATATTGCTGATATCATGTTATTTCCTTTTTCAGGACCATGGCTCACCCGCGAAATCCAGCTTACTCTGAAGCTGAGGATGAGGAGATACACCAGATCCTGGTGCGGGATTATGCAATACTCTTTTCCCGCACCGGCCAGAATCAGCAGGAGAGGGCTGCACTGTGGCAAGACCTGGTCCATCGGGTAAATGACATAGGCACGCATAATAGGACATATGAGCATGTACGACATCACTGCAGTGATTTAATCAGAAATGTCCGTCAGCGTGCGTTGGATATCCACAGGCAACAGGTCGCCACAGGTGGTGAGGTGGCTACACATCCCCCACTCACCAGACTGGAGGGACTACTCATGAGTGTAGTGGCTCCAGCCCGCCAACAACAACAACAGCAGCAGACATGCATTATGATGGAGGCTGGAGCCATGCAGCAGCAAGACTATGAGTGTGCAGGTAATATGCCATATGTATAGTTGACTGTTGTGTACACTGGTAGTTAATGCATGTGTGAGGTGTGTCCTTAGTTTGTAGTTGTCATCATAATATTTAATGTGCAAGTGTGATATCCTCAATATCAGCAGCTGACCTGTGAAAGGCGACTGTTGTACTACTGACCTGTGTCATACTCAGTAACAATGGCACAGTTGGAATATGCAACAGCTGGTGTGTTTTACTGGTTGGCAAAAAGGTCAGTTCTCTCACACATGTAATTGCACACACCCTACTTCCACCCCCCCACACACACTTGCCATTTGTAGGATTTAAATTCCTA
This sequence comes from Protopterus annectens, assembly GCF_019279795.1. Classification (NCBI taxonomy): domain Eukaryota; kingdom Metazoa; phylum Chordata; order Ceratodontiformes; family Protopteridae; genus Protopterus; species Protopterus annectens. Next base: position 132,121,674 of record NC_056735.1, read on the forward strand.
CCTATGTTATGACACTCAAGACGGACGCATTAGTAGAGCACGCTATTCGCATTACTGGGAGGCTTCCCTTCTCCTGCTGTACTTATAGGGTGCTGACATCATCAGTGTTTAGAAAGGGGAATGTGCATCCTGTAGTGTGTTCTCCTAGTTGCCAAAAGGGACACTTCTTTCGTACAGACTTGCACACACACTAACCCCCCTCCACACACACTGAGCATTTGCAGGATTCAAACCCCTACGCCACGCGAGACAGATGCATTAGCAGAGCACGCTATTTGCATTACTGGGAGGTTTCCCTTCTTCTGCTGTACTTATAGGGTGCTGACATTATCAGTGTTTAGAAAGGGGAATATGCATCCTGTAGTGTGTTCTCCTAGTTGCCAAAAGGGACATTCCTTTCATACAGACTTACACACACACTAACCTCCCCCCACACACACTGAGCATTTGCAAGATTCAAACCTCTACCTAACTATGTTATGACACTCGAAACAGACGCATTAGCGGAGCACGCTATTCGCATTACTGGGAGGTTTCCCTTCTCCTGCTGTACTTATAGGGTGCTGACATCATCAGTGTTTAGAAAGGGTAATGTGCATCCTGTAGTGTGTTCTCCTAGTTGCCAAAAGGGACATTGCTTTCATACAGAATTGCACACACACTCACCACCCTCCACATACACTGAGCATTTGCAGGATTCAAACCCCTACCCAACTATGTCATGACACTCGAGACGGACACATTAGCGGAGCGTGCTATTCGCATTACTTGGAGGTTTCCCTTCTCCTGCTGTACTTATAGGGTGCTGACATCATCAGTGTTTAGAAAGGTGAATGTGCATCCTGTAGTGTGTTTTCCCAGTTGCCAAAAGGGACATTTCCCGCACACACACCAACCCCGCTCACCGACACACCAAGCATTTGCAGGATTCAAACCCCTACCTAACTATATTAAGACACTTGAGAGAAACGCATTAACAGAGCGCACTATCCGAATTACTGGGCAGCTGGTCTGCACCTGCAGTATTTATAGGGTGCTGACATCATTATTTCTACAGAGGTATGTACATCTAGTACTACCTGTCAGGTGGGGGGATAGCATATATATGCATTTGCAGCCACCTACTTCAGGGTCAGATATGCACATCGCACTGGCAGGTTATGTTCTATACCATGCTTCGTGACCACAGGACCTGTAACACACAACACAACCAGTCCAGACCACCCCTCCCACATCCAGGACACACACTTTGCTTCCCTGGGAACAGTGCCAAGATATGCAGGTGTTCACATACACCATTCCAGTTGTTAACGTCAGGTACAGGCATATTGTGTGTGGGAACTACTCAGGCCTCTACAACATTACCCTACAGCCACTACAATTTGTGAGTCCATGTGCTATGGCAGAACCACTCATCACAGCCACAAGGGGAATACATATTGCACCTGACCATCTGCAACATGGGTACTCACTGTTCCACACCAGAGGTAGACCACCATTGTTGATATCTGACCATACCCACCTTTCCCTGGACATCCATATCCCATCCCCACCCCCAGGCAAGGTTGTCACTGCAAACAAACTGTATTTATCAAAAGCAGACTTTACACTTGTGAAGACTGGGGTGGAAGACTTCAAAGGACCCATGCTGGGGGAGTATACAGGCCACGCTGCATAATCCTTGACAATTGCATTCTATGAGCATGTGGAAGGTTTGCATTGATCATGCTATCCCAAATATACCCATGACTGCTCCACAACAGGACACCTGTCAGGTGTACACCAGCCATATATGAGCTGTCCAACAGACAGAGTGAGCTAATACATAGCAGAGCAGTAGCCCACAGAGGGAGGACATCTCTGAACAGTAACGGCACGACACTTCAATCCCTCATAATCATCATGACACAGTGTTGACAGTGAAATTGTCCAGACAATGCAGATAAGACTCCCCTCAGTCTGTTATTGATGCCCACTTACTGTTAGAGGTCCTCAGCAACCCTCTTCCAGCACACACCAACAACATGGATGTGGCTTAGCAAATTCAAACCCTGGGATCCCCACTGTGTCCCTGCTTGACAGAGGCACAGCACACTAGCTTCACACGGTGCCTTATGTGACCTACTTTACAGTGGCACAGTAGCCTACTGTACTGGGGAGGCAGACGCCAAGCACATTCTGGCTAAGCTGTCATTCCCTAGGGCAAACAGCCTAGTGTTGACCTCTACACCCATATGTTTAATTGTCAGATGCACATTATTTGTTGCTGATAGACTGTTTGCAGGTCTTTATTGCCATAGCATTCCCTATTTGTATGAACAACTTGTGTATCTATGGAAGATGTTTGAATATGTGAGGGATCCACTATATCATGTATGTCTCTGTAGTCATTTAACTGTGTGCACTAGGCAGATTGCTGTAATGTGGTTGGTTCCTGGAATAACACGTACAAATACCAGATATGTGTGGCCAACTGCTAAACTGAGATTTGGCCTAAGTGTGTGAGCATGCCCAGTTAAGCCTTCCCATGGCATGTTGTCTTACATATGTCTCATTTATCAAAGTGTGCGAGCATGCCCAGTGTGAGCTTTCCATATGTTGAACTCTGCAGCCCACCACATTTGTGGATGAGTGTGAACTTCAACAATATCTCCCATTTATGGTTGTGTGTTGTGTGTCATGTTGTGTAGTTACTGTCCAACTGCTTTCTGTCTGAACACAACAGGGATTATACTGTGCCTGCAGGGTTTGCATGGGATACTTTGCATACAGTTGTCAACATCCTTTCATACTGACCTAACACTGTAGTACCATATAGTGTACTGGTTCAGTACTTTCACTGTGGTGGACAGTATCCTGGGCTTTAGTCCTATCGCTGCTTTACATTTCCATAGTGAGCACAACAGCCTGGTTAGGGGCCAGTTGTGCACATCTGACCATGTTGCATTATGTTCAGATATGAACTACTTAAACCAGGCTTGTCCAACATTGGTAGTGTATTCCACAACATAGGTGTACATTGGCAAACACTAGCGATGTGCCCTAGGCCATTTCTAATGCTAGTCGGAGAGTGTGTTTGTCCTTCGACACACATTGTAAGTGGAGTTTGCCATGACATGTGTCATGGTTAGTATACTGTGCCTCCATCTACCTGTGACATAACAGTGATACTCAGGGTAAACCTACCATCTCCCATCCACTCATCAAGATTCCTCTTGAGGAGAATCAATGAGTGACTCTCTGGCTAACCTGTACTGGGAGTTTACTCATGAGTGGGGGTGGCTTCTGTGTTATGGATAAAGCAGTACAGCTTGTCCTATATATGTCAGTGCTGGGGTTCAGGTCTCTCATGTGCATAGCTCACTGCCATTCAGATTGTACAAGGTGCAGCATGTTCATTGATTCCAGCTTGGACATGGCTTTATACATCAGGCACAGCTTGCCTCTGGGTGGGCAGTATGGCAGTGTGTGGAGCTGCAGTTTGTTTAATCAGGCAACACATGGCATCTGTTCAAGCTCTTTGATACTCCTGGTGAGGTACTTTTGGGGACTTTACAGTTGATGGAGGTGTCTGCTGAGGTACATCCCACAGGGGCTATTGTAGTCAATTGTAACGCTGATGAAGGATGACTGCAGAGCCACAATGACCTCCCCTTATCTAGATCTGACAACCTTCATGATTAGGTGGGTATATGATATGTTTCTGTAAACACTACAGCCACATGTTTGTCCAATGCAGGATATCTATCACCTTGTGTCCCCAGGTCTCTCATTACATGTTAAGTACGTAATGGGTTAACACCTATGTGGTAATTGGTGGGCACTTACTGTATATCCATGGGGATTGACTATACACTTTTCTGCAATTAGCTTGCTGACATGGCTATGGCACCAGTTGTCTGTTTCTATGTGGCCCTTTTGTGGGATGCTTGTGTCAGCTGGAGGGTCAGATATGGTGGGCAGTTTGTAGTCCTCTGCAAACATGTTCAGACACAGTCCTTCCATGTTAGCCTGTACCTATGGGACATATATACCAAACGAGGGAGGTCCCAGGACCAAGCCTTGTGGGATGCCAGTTATATCTGGTTTGTAGTCTGACATGGCTGCAGCATGTCTGACCATGTCAGTTCTGTCCTTGGTCTGGTTTGCAACCCCTCTACTGACATAGGGGTTTATATTTAAGCTGGTGAGCATATCTATAATGAACACGTAGGGTATTGTATGAAAGCCTTTGCAAGGTCCAGCTACGCTGTGTGGACCACATTGCCCTCATCAATGACCTTAATGACTGTATCAAATGAGTCAAACATGTTTAAGGGGAAGGATCTGCACTTAAGAAAGCCAGACTGGGTAGGGTCCAGTGTCAGTAGGTCCCCAATATCTTTATGTCTGCAGTACATGCTGATCCTTTCCATAGCTGTGCAGACCAAGCTTATCAGGATTCTGGGGTGGTAGTTTGCAGTATCCATTCAGGCAACACCTTTGTTGAGAAGGACCAGTGTTGTTGTACACTGCTCTTTGGGTACATATCCTGTGGTAAGGCTGACATTGAGCAGTAGTGTGATTTGGCATTTCATTCTTCTTGGAGTCCATGTTGGACTCAGCCCAGGACACCATCTCATACCATTGCTGCTGTGTGTTTTGCTTTGTAGATGCTGGCTGTTACCTCAGCATCTGCAATGTCAGGGGGCCAGCAGTCTGCTGGGATAGATATTTTGCATTCTGGGGGGGGGGGGGTTGCACTGTACCTGTCAGGTTGTATGTTGGCAATATGTGTGTGTGTTTGGTATGTTGTTTGTAATATTTGTGTGATTCAGAGCATATCTGTGAATTCCCAACATGGTTCCTACAATCAGTTTAGAAAGCCTTGTGATTATCCTTAGTATCCTGTACAATTTGTATCTTCATAGGTTCATAGGTTCATACTAGGCTATCCACCCTAGGGCATTTATAAGCCTAGCCAGAGTGTGCGTGGCTTTCGCCACCCCTTGTTATGTGAATATTATGGCCATTTATGATTTACTTTACTGTGCCTCTGTCTGGATGTGACACAGTGAAGACCCCCCAGTGTACATCTACGATCATCCATCCACTTGGCAAGATTCCTGTTGAAGAGTGTCAGTGAGGGGCTCTGCCTAACATGGAGTGGGATTCTGTTCCAGGGTGTGGGTAGCCTCTGGGTTATGTATCTGTCCCTCTAGCACATCCTATTTCATTATGTGTTGAAGTTGACATCTCTCACTCTCACAGCTCCAATGGCTTTGAGTTTTCTGGGGTGGAGCATGTCCATTACTCCTGTGTTGGACATGGCCTTGTACAACAGACATACAATGCCTCTGTGTAGGCAGTATGTGACTGCATTCAGCTGGGGTGTCTACAGCCAGGCAGCATATGACATATATTTGAGACCCTTTATCCTCTTGGTGAGGTACCTTTGAGGACTTTCTAACTGCTGCAGGTGTCAGGTAAGGTACATCCCAAATGAGGCATTGTACTAGATTATGGGTCTGATAAGAGAACAGTATAGGGGCACAATGACCTCTGTTGACGTAGATGTGAATCCTTTCATGATACGGTGTCCAATATAGACAGTCTTCCTTGCCACATTGGCAATGTGAGTGTCACATAACAGGTTACTGTCCACTTGTGTCCCTAGGTCTCTGATTACTCCTTCCATACATAATGGTTTACCACCTATGTGGTAATTTGTGAGTACCTTGTTTGGTATTTGGTGGGACATTCATACTGTCCAGTGTCTTCAAGACGGCTGGGTGGGGTTCCTGTGTGTGAGAGTGTGGTCTGTAGCATGCTACAGACTGTACAGCAGTCTTGCCTATGGTTAGATGCACATGGGTGGACTCCAATGCTTTGTGCATTGTGAGTTACCTGGATGTATGGGTGTCTGTGCTGAATATGGATACTCACCCTCCTTTTATGTTTTGGTCCAGGTTTTGGGGCCATAATGCATGATATGTGGTATAACCTGGTAGTGATGGTGTTCTGTCAGGAGGCTTGCAGCAGGTTTCTGTCACTGCACAGACATCGATGTTCTCCATACTGGGGAGGGCCTCGGGAGCATGCATATTGAGGTTTACACGTCTGGCATTGGTCAGCATTACCCTTATGTTTCTTTCCACTTATGTTTTCTAGGGTGGTGGGTTAGTCTTTTCAGCCTTGCCTATGAAAGGCTCTACAGAGGTGGCAAAAGCCTTATCCAATATCCAGACGCCCAGGGGTAACAGGTGCAAGCGTGGTTTGTCAAGCATGACATCCCAAGCAGACAGACATTGGATCCCCTTGGAATGACACCAGTAATTGTGCCACTTGTTAAAGCTGATCATTCTGTGTTTGTACTGTGGCATCATTCTTGGTGAGGGTAGGATGCTGCAAACGGTCAGTGTCATACCGGCCTGGACTACATAATCGGAGAGCTCATCTATGTCTCTTTTCATGTAGTCCGGGGAGGTACATCTCAGGTCATTCACACCAGCATGAAATATGACTGCATCATATTTCTACTTGCTTTGGGGTGACCTGCATACTTGTGTTATGTGGCGTATTGTAGCAGCCTACAGGCAACTTACTGTACCCTTTCCCTTGTTCAGTCTGGTGAGCGGGACAGCAGCGTGTCTCACTATGGAGTCACCTATTACAACTGTATCAGGCATGTTGTTTCTCCTTCTGGCCTGTGACTGGCACACCAGCTTTGTGTACTATGTGTTGCATGTGTTATGTTTGGAGGTTGTGGTTGCATGGGTGTCTGCTTTGGAGGCCTCTGTTGGTGTGGTGTGTTTGTAATTCGGGCCTCTGGGAATGTTTTTCTGTGTTTATGTCTTTGGTTTGCAGTTGTGATAGGTCTATGTGGGACTGGGTTTATGGTGTGTGTGGTTACCTTCTCCTCCTGACTAGTTTTGACAGTACTGAGTTGAGGGAGCTCAGCCTCCAGTTTGGATAAATGGTTGCATCTCTCACATATATTTGTATTTCTTGGGGGGAGTTGAGGGTTGTCTGTGTACTTGGGGCAGGTGTAACATTGCCTCAAGATTCACAGATTCTACTTGTTGTAGCTGGCCTTAGTGGATTGTGTGTGTGGACATATTTTATTGCCATACTACTGATCAGTGATTACTTCCCTTTTTATGTTTGCTCTATCATGTAGTAGCTTCCTCATTCTCTTACATGGTTTGGTAATGGCTGGAGTCCACCATGCCAGATGCCTGCGTGTATGGCATTGTGTCTTGTTTTAATTTAGGATTGCATAATCCAAGCATTCCTGGCAGTGCTCATGGAATGCCTGTATAACAGGTTCTGAGGTGTGGCCCATATTTTGCACCTGCACAGGGCCTTTAATGGATTCCACATCAGTTTGGAGGAGTGCAACTTTTGCTTTACACATGTTTTTCACTGTGGTTTTCTGTCCAGGGACTGTGGTCAGGATGTGTATATCCAGTGTGATTACTCTATGGTCTGGTCTTACCAGTGAGGGATACACTTCTCATCTTGCCATCCAGTACCCATGTTGTTGATTATCACATCCAGTATGCTTACCCCTCTTGTGGGAGTGGTATGTTGTTCCTGGGCATTTTGGTTTATGGATTCTAAGAACTTTTGTCCTACAGTGTTGGAGCTAGTATAATGCTCCCAGTCTATGTCTGGGTATTTTCAGTCACCCAATATAATGTGGTTTGGAGGACTTGATATATTCATGTATTCCAACATAGGCCAGGTGCAGTTCCTGGTGTTGGGACGGTAGTCTGTAGCAGGCTATAAACTGGGAGGCAGTTTTAGCCACTGTTACTTGACCATGGATAGTCCATGCTGCTTCTTGTTGTGGGACCAACATGGGGGTGTGGTTATCCTTGACAATTATTGCTAGTCACCCTCCTTTTGTAGCTTGTTCCATGTTTTGAGGCTGTACAGCACAGTATGAGGTGTAACCTGGTAGTGTTAGGGTGCTGTTGTGAGCCTTGACCCAGTTTTCTGTTACAGCACAGATATCAACATTCTCCATACTGGGTGAGTTTAGACTGCATGCATCTTGCTGTTTAGACTTCTGGCATTGGGTAGCATTACATCTAGGTTCTTATCCCTTGTGATACCTATGGAGGTGGGTTTGTGTTTTGAGCTTTACCTATTCAGGGCACGCTTTGGGTAACAATAGCCTTTGCCAGTATCCATACGGCCTGCACTGATAGGTGCACGCCAGCCCTAGCAGGTGGAGCATCATGTCATGCTCAGCATGTCATCCCAGGCTGTCACACATTGGATCCCCTTTGACTAACTGCAATACTTCAGCCAATTATTGCAATTGATCATCTCATCGTCATATTGTGGCATCATGCTTGGTGAGGGTAGGATGTTAGTCAGGGTCCTCAAGTGTGCATATACTACATGGTGTTACATTGCTTAACACATGGCATTCATGCCTCAGGTGGTGCTGCAGGGCTTCCTCTGTCGGAAGCACATACTACACTCCCTGTACATGTTTGAGAGCAGGTTATGTCATTTTAGGCATCCCTGTTATTATATGAGTGAGTCAGAGAGGGGTATCATGCCCAGGGTTCCTACTGAGCCAGTGTATGTGCTATGTGTTGCCTCTTTGCCAAGGTCAGGGCATACTGGGCACGCCTCCTTCTGCCTACTGGGGCAGGCTCAGGTTGTTCCTCCTCTGAGTCATGCTCTGCCTGTGATGGCCTTGGCAATGGTGGGGGGCTGTTTGGCCCGGCCCTATGCTGGTCCTGCTGCAGCTGTTTTTGCATGCTCATATTATGTAGCATAGCATATACCATGACAATTTGGGTACATGTAGTTGGTGAGTACTGCAAGGCTCCACCAGATGTGTCCAGACACCGGAACCATAACATGAGCAGCCCAAACACACTCTCTATTACATTACGTGTTTGTGCGTGTGCCTCATTATGGCGTTCCTGTTCAGGTGTGTGTGCGTTTCTGATGGGTGTCCTCAGCCACAGCTCCAGTGCATAACCTGCAACCCCCACTAGGTGTCCATGTGGGATGTCCCCATTGGCAAGTGTCTGGTACAGCTGCGTCAAATGCCAGATATGGGAATCATGGTAGCTCCCAGGGCAGCCAGCACACACATTCATTATTATGCCCTGGACATCACACACGACCTGGCAGTTGATGGAGGGGAAGCCCTTGTGGTTAATGTAGGCCCTACCCCGCTCACTGGCTGGTGCTTTGATGCGTATGTGCGTGCAGTCTATTGCACCCACTACCTCAGGGTATTCCGCTATTTGCTGGAAGAGCCGCATATTGCTGGCCAATACCTCACGGGCATTGGGGAAATATACATGATCACCGACATGTGCTGACATGGCATCCAGGAACTGGTGCAGTACCCTGGAGGCTGATGCCTGTGATATCCCCATCATATCACCAGTTGGTCTCTGGAAGGTACCTGTTGCTAGTATTCTTAGGCCAACACATACCTTGGTTTCCACTGGGATGGGTTCACCTCTGTTGGTTCTGTGTGTGAGGTGTGGCCTGCACAGCTCGACAATTTGCTGCAGGAGGTCTCTGTCCACTCTATAGCTCTCTACTATCTCCAGCTCATGTAACCCGTGGTAGGTGACCCTGGGCCTGTACACTCTTCTCCGTCTCCTCACTGTGGGTTGCCTGGCACCATCTGCATTGTCACCACCCTCAGCAAGTCGCCTATGTCTCCTTATAACAGCTATGGCAGCCCCTAGCATTTCTGCTCTGAGTTCAGCTTTTTCAGTTTTCACTTCTAATAGCTTACTCCTGTCTTGCAGTGTCTCTTGAGAGAAACATCCTGCACTGCTGTTTGCAGAGTTTTAAGTGCTTGGCTGAGCTACTATTCTGCCTGTGTAATTGCCTGCTTCTAATTGTTTTCACCTGCTAGCTCCAGCAGTATTCCCTGCTAGCTTGCTACTAATTCTGTCGCTTCCTTTTTCCTTTCTGTTTCCTCAGGGGGGAGCAACGTGCATACCAGCAGAAACACGCTCACAGTGGCTAACACGCGCGCACACATGCTTACACGGTTCAGAATCTGCTTATTCAGGTTAAAACGCGCGCACACCAGCGCAAACAGTCTTAGAAGTCTGCCAACATGCTCCCACATGCTCAGTCTTCCTTACACGCGTGCACACTGCCCTACTCGCGCCTCATGGCGCACATCGCAAGATGCGCCCAGCAAGAAACTTTGGTGTAAGCAACAGTGTACACCTTCCATTTCTTGACTTTCCCATGCTTATCTTGTGGCACTCCTCTTTCCATGATATGTGTCTGACATCTGTCATGTAACACTGACCTCCAATGAACTGCATTTCTTTCTACCATTCCCCCCTGTGATGTCACCTATCTACTACTCTATTCCTCCCCCTTATGTATCTCTTACACTACTCAGAATGTGCTCATTTGCTGTGTGACAGTGGAATTCAGTATCCTAACACTCATTTACATCAGATTGCCTACTAATGCTTAGTTACATGTCTTAGACTCAGCTTCCCCCCTTAGCAACCACTAAACAGTGGCCATGTTGTTTTTGGTCTGCTGGTCCCTGCATTGCAAATCCATGTATTGCATAAAACCCACATTTGTGGGTTTATAACCTTCATTTTTATGTTTTATACAGCGCAACCCGTTTGCACGGGGCTGCGCTCCGTTTAAACATCGGCGATCGTAGAAAAAAAAATATTTATTTTTCATATTTGCATAGGGGTACCTTGCCAATGGCCACATATTTGGCCATTGGCATGCTGCCTGACACATATGCACCCTTTATTTGGAGCTGACATGGCTCCATTGTGATTTTTGCAGAAACGTACTCAGTTGTCAACTGAGTACATTTCTGCAGCTAAAACGGCTCTTACACGGGCTGCTTTGGGCTTTGTGGATCGCTAATCTACCTCATTTGCATGCCTTTCGGCTGCAAGTGAGGTGATTAGCATATCCATGCCCACTTCGTGTAAGAGACGTTTTAGCTGGTCTCTTACACGGACTTTAGGGCTGTTCCTGGATCGCGAAGGCTGCATAGAGTCTTACACTATGCTTAGACTCCGTGCAAGCCTTCGTGAATCCTGCCCAATGTCTTTATAATAGTTAAAGACCTAACTAAAGCACCACTTTCCCGGAAATACACACTTATTTTTCCCATATTAAAGACAGATAAAAATCCAGCAGATTATTTCTCATACAGAACAATGTCACTTTTAAATATTGCTTAGAAAATATTTAGGGCTATAGATGCTGCTAGGTTACAACAATTTCTGCTATGCCTGATTAATGATGATCAAACAGGATCATCATTAAGAGAGTTTTATCCAAGCTCTCTCTGGCAAAGACTGTACTAGACAGTCAAGAGAAGAAGGTAAACACCTGCACCACACCACACTCAACACATAGTCCATCAAAACCTACACCACCTAAACCCACACATAGTAACACAAAACGCACACCTACTTTCATGGAGGCTCTCAATAAAAATCTGATCAAACAACAGAGACCTCCAAAGCTAAAAAGCAACCAACCCCCCCCCCAACACTACCCAAATGACACATAGCCCCAAAAAATCAGTGTGACACTCAACCTCAGCCCATAAGGCAAAACAACATGCCCAACACACTAGTCATAGGTGACACTATAATCAGGCACACTGATATCCCACTTACCAGGCTAGAAAAGGAGAAAGTTACTGTCAACTGCCTGTCAGGTGCCAGGATCCGCCACATAGTTCAATCACTCAGGTCACTCCACAACAAGTACAAATATGACTCTGTCATTGTCCATGTTGGTGTGAATGATCTGAGACATACCACCCTTGACTACATGAAAAGAGACATGGAGGAGCTCTTGGTTCATGTAGCCCAGGCAGGTATGACCCTAGCTCTGAGTAGCATCCCGCCATCATCCAGAATGATACCACAATACAAGGACAAAATTATTGGCTTCAACAATTGGCTAAGCTTCTGGTGTCATTCTAAGGGGATCCAATGTCTGTCTGCCTGGGACTGTATGCTTGACAGACCATGATGCTTTGCCAGAGATGACCTGCACCTGTCACTCCTAGCATTCAGGAGACTGGTTAAGGCTCTTGCCACCCCTATAGTGCCTTTTTTAGGCAAGGTTCAAATGATAAACTCACCACTGTAGCAGGTATAAGCAAGCAAAATCTGCGGGTAATGCTACTCAATGCTAGAAGTCTTCTTCTTCTTTTGGCTTTTCCCAGTTAGGGGTCACCACAGTGGATCACCTGTCCGCTCATGATTGGCAGTGGAGTTTTACAGGGCTGAGTTGCCAGTCTGGTGCCCAACCTTCCACAGAAGGCACACACATGCACGCACTCATGCTTAGGGCCAATTTAGAGTGCCCTATCCACCTACAGTATGTCTTTGGGATGTGGGAGGAAACCAAACCACCTGGAGTAATCCCCCATGACCACAGGGAGAACATGGAGACTCCGCACAGAAGGCACCCCGGCTGAGGATCGAAATGGAGAACCTCTTGCTGTGAGGCAGCACCACTAACCACTGCACCATCGCGGCCGCCCTCTACTCAATGCTAGAAGTCTAAACCTCAAAATGCACTCACTTGAGGCACTCCTTAAAATGGAGAACATCGACATCTGTGCAGTGATGGAGACCTGGTTCAAGGCTCCAGAGAGCACCCCTGCATTACCAGGCTATAACTCACACCACACCTTTCGGCCACCTAACCTGGACCGAAACACTAAAGGAGGAGGCATGTCCATATTCATTAAGGATATTCACACCTCCAGGCTAGTTACTCAGCATAATGCATCTGAAATTATTCAAGTGCAACTAACACTGGGCAAGACTGCAATCCAGGTTGTAGCTTGTTACAGATCCCCCACCATGCCCCAAGATGCCCAATCCACATTTCTTGATATACTGGGTAATATTAAGGTACAGCCTAATACCATAATAATGGGCGATTTCAACTACCCCACCATCAACTGGGAAAACTACTCATGTACTAACTCATTTGCATAACGCTTTCTGGAATTCATAAATTCCAACACCCTGGATCAACTTGTCCATACCCCCACCAGGGGGAGCAATAGCAGGACATGGTCGTTACCAATATGGGCAACTGATGTTCCATGGCAGAGGTCAACTCCTCGCTGGTCAGATCTGACCACAAGCTAATCACCCTAGACATCAATATCCCGCCCCTATCCCTCATTAAGGAAACCACTGTAAAAAAAACTTCTCCAAAGCTGACATCATGCTTTTTAATACAGAAGTGGCAAGCCTTATGACACCCATACAGACAGAAAATAGAGGTATGACTGCTGAATCCTATACAAATGCACTGTATAAGCACATACATGAGTGCATGGATCATGCCATCCCCAACAGAACCAAGATGCTGTCCTCTAAAAAAGGGAAGTCAATCAGGTGGTCCCCTGCCATAAACAAACTCTACAACAAGAGGAAGAAGCTGTTGCAAAAAAAGTGTAAAATCCCCTGATTGCAGGAACTCCCTGTTCAGCCTCAGTAAGAAGCTGAGATCCCTCATAAAATCCTCCAAAGCTAGTTACAAAAATAAAATCACCACTGATTCTAAAGACAACCACAAAGTATTCTACAGCTATGTCAAGAATCTCAATGGCAACACTCAGATCTGCCCTGAGCTACAGCACAACAGCACTAGATATACAGAACCAACTGATATTGCCATCATCCTGGCAGATAGGTTCAGTGTAATCTTCACTCCCCACTTACCCCCCAAGGGCCCATCATTATACCAGAAGAATGCAAAGCCCCTGTAATAACTGCTGCACAAGTAAAGATTGCACTCTCCAAAGCCGAGAACACAGCATCCATGGAACCTGACATCATCCCAGGCTGCATTCTGTATGAGCTACAGAATGAACTGGCACCCCACCTAAGTACCATGTTCAATCATAGTCTCAATTCACAATTTGTACCTACTGAATGGCACACAGCAATGGTTATCCCACTCCACAAAGGTGGTGCCACCATGGACCCCGGGAACTACCACCCCATTAGCCTGATGAGCCTAGTCTGCAAGGCCATGGAACGTATCAACTTGAAGCTTATAAACAAGGACATAGGTAACCTCCAAACTCTGGACCACACTCAGTTTGGGTTTATAAAAGGTAGGTCATGTCTCCTAAACCTGATTGACTTATTTGAAGTTGTCACCAGAGCCATAGATGAGGGCAAGGTGGTGCATACAGCTTATCTTGACCTCGCCGAGACTTTCAACACCATCCCCCACTCTGGAAGTATAGATAAACTCACTAGACTGGGCATAAATCCATATGTCACAAGATAGGTGGCCAACTGGCTCACTGACAGAACCCACACAGTGAAAGTAGCCAACTCCAAATCCAACTTCAGACCAGTGACAAGTGGAGTACCACAGGGATCAGTCCTAGGTACTCTCCTGTTTGGTATCTACTTCTCTGAAGTCCAGGATAATACAGCAGGTCTTTGGCTAACAAAGTTTGCAGACAACTGCAAACTTGGTGCCATAATAGAATCGCCTAATGATGTGGACATTCTACAAAGGGGCCTCACTGAGACTGATGTTTGGTGTCAAAGTCATGGCCTCAAGCTTAATCCCAAGAAGTGCATTGTCATCCCCTTTTGGAAAAACACTGCACCCATGAACTACCACATAGGCAGTAGCCTACTAAACACCAAAGTTTGATAAGAGACCTTGGAACACAGGTGGACAGTAGTCTATCCTTTGATAATCACATTACCACAGTAGTCAGGAAATCCTTCTACGTGGCACACTTCATCACAAAGGGGTTCACCTCAAGTAAAAAAAGAGGTCATTGTTCTTCTGTACTCATCCCTCATTAGACCCGTTATAGAGTATAATGGCCCATTTGGTATGTACCTTGCAAGACATCTACAACAACTAGAAAGGCCACAGAAATACCTCACTAAGAGGATTACTGGCCTCAAACAGATGCCATACACAGTCTCAAAAAACTCCAGCTCTAGTCCGTTGCTTATCACCTACTCAGAGGTGACCTCTGCCTAAAATACAAAGCCATGTCAAACCCAGATCTGTTGGACATGCTACACTTAAAGAATGCTCAATCATTCCAAGCCACATGCTCCAGGGACCTAAACCTTGCCACCACAATAAACAGAACATGCTGGAGGGATAGATTTCCTGTCCCAGAGACTTCCCATGCTCCTGAACAGACTACCCATTCATGTCAAGCAAAGCTCCTCATTAGCCCTCTTTAAGAAAAATCTTGACAATTGGATGAGAAATAGGAAATTCACTCCAGTGGTCACTTATGTGGCTCTGCTAGACAGTGGCACAGGAAAAAAAACTTTCTTGGATGGCAAAAGCCAGGGAACTTTTTTGGCTAGGTTTATATAGGCCCCGGGGCCGATACACTAGTACCCACCTATGAACCTATGAACCTATAATAGAATATGCAGATAAAAAAACAAGGACTGCCTTGTTAAGCTTTGATATAAATAGCACTTTTGACACTGTAAACTGGAATTATTAATTACTGGTTCTAAAGGAATACAATTTCTCAACATGTTTCTTACAACTTATTAATTTACTTTATGATAAATCTGTGGCCTACATAAAAAATGGTTCTTATCAGAGTTAATTCCAGTTACTAAGGGAATTAAACAGGGTTTCCCACTCTCACCATTACTATTTAATCTAGTTATGGAGGCTTTCACAAATTTTATTAAATCAAGAATAGATATTAAAGGAATATAGATAAATGATAAATTAAATTCTTAAATACTATTGTTTGCAGATGATTCTCTTGACATTAAGTGACAATAGAAACTCCCTTAAATCAGTATTTAATGTAGTAAAGACATTTTAAAAAAAATCTGGACTTACATTCAATAAAAGTAAACAAAGATTTTACCCGTAAATTAAAGTTTTAATGATATGGAAGAGAGATTTTCTAACTATGTCGAAGAAAATGGTAAAATTATATATCTTAGCATAATGCTAAAAGGAAGCATTAAAATACAATAGAGGAAAGCTATAAAAATAACTTAGATAACACTATTGCACTTATCAATAATAGAACAAGTTTACTTTTACAATGGAGGAAATGCTCAATTAATAAAAATGGTCATACTTCCAAAAATTCTATACTTAATACAATCCTTATCCATCTAGAAAAAACATGAGAGAATTCAGTTCATTACTTAATTTTTTCTGGTATCCTAACAAACCAAGACTACGACTAAGTTGCATACAAGGGAATGGTCATTAGGTGAAATTGGTATGCCAGAAACAGAGTTATACTCAATATCATCAATCATAAAAACAGTCTTTTTTATGATTAAATAAAAACTGTAGTGTAAAATGAAAAGACATTCAAGAGAGAACATATGTATAGTGTCAATGCAAACACTTTGCACACAGCAAAATGAGATAAATAAATTTATATAGATATTAAAACATTACATTTTGGAAAATAGAAATATTAAGATTAATTCTTAATATATCACTTCAATGTTAAAATTATTTACAGATTATATTTATAAAAATCCAGGATACAAAGAATGTTTTTTCTTGATATTTCTATATAGTATATACACAAAATAATCAATGTACTTTTAATTTAAAAGCAATATATAAACTTAAAGAGAATAATTTGATATACTGGTATCAATTGATGGACAGAAGCAAATTATAAAGCACAGAGAATATAATAATCATATTCAGTCTGAGTAAGGATATGTGGTTAGATACACAAAACAATAGATACACAATAGAAAATAACATAAATTAAATACAACCGTTAGTAAGAAATAAAGTCCCAAAATTCATAGATTTAATGATAACATTTGTAAATCAGGAAATCACTGATAAAGGACTTTTGTCAAAAATATATAAAGCCAACAAAACTGTAGAAGGATAAATTAGTGGAAATTATTGGGACTATTTCAAAACTATAAATAACTGTGAGCCTAGTAAGGGGAAAAAAAACAAACAAACAATATATATATATATATATATATATATATATATATATATATATATATATATATATATATATATGTATATGGTTCCCCTTTACAATTTCAAAATACTGAAATCTCAAATTTCAGTATCTTGAGACTATAAAGGCGAATTTTTAAAACAGCGAAAGTGCATAATCATGAATTCGAATTTCTTGAATTTGCGGTTATGGTTTTATGCTACGTTGCTTATGGTTGTTTGTGTGAATGGTGACCAGTGTCGTGTGTGGATTAAGGTGCAATTTAAGGTGAGTGTTTTGTAAGGATTTTAGATGGGAATTTAGATGCATGTGAGTGTGCTTGTAAATTGTACGTATAGCTTAGGGTAGGCAGGAGAAAGTATGAATGTGTAAGTGTTGGATGTGTGTGTGGCTAGACAGGGGAAAAGTGTGTGTGTGTGTGTCTGTGTGTGTGTGTGTGTGTGTGTGTGTGTGTGTGTGTGTGTGTGTGTGTGTGTGTGAGTGTGTGTGTGTGTGTGTGTGCATGTGTGCGTGTGTGTGTGTGAAATGCCCCAGTTGCTGCATGGTGGTGGGTAGAGAATACACAGGCTTGAATCCTGTGCCTTGGGCCCAGGTGGCAAGACCCTGAATTCCCTACCCACCACCATTTGTAAAAAAATTTCAGATCTTTTCCTCATAGTTGCTCTGTTCTGTTCCTCATAAAATCTGTGGTTTCTGTATTTTTGTGTCTTTACACAGTCAGTAATGCAGTGTTGTAGTGGTAGGATTGTTGCCTGAGAACTGCAGGTTTTCTGGTTTGATTCTTGGCTGGGGTGCCTTCTGTGTGGAGTCTGCATGTCCTCCTTGTGTTTGTGTGGGTTTCCTCTGGCTGCTCTGGTGTCTTCCCATCTTACAAAGGCATGTGTCTGGAGTGTTTCTCCCTGGGCCTCTGCTGAAAATTGGCTTTTGTTCCAAGTCAGACTTTTCTGGTTAGCAAATGTTAAATAAATAAAAATGACAAGCATTTGAATTTCAGACGTCATATCCTTCAGAAAGTACATGGTAACACAAAACCTTTTATTCTAGCAATTTGCTAAGTTTATAAGATGGATATTTGAAATTTGTCCCTATTTTTGGGACTGTATTCTCCCATTATTGGCTTTGTCCAGGTTTTTTGTGCTAAGGTTGAGAGCCACGGTAAGAACTAAATTCAATGAATATGTTTGGGGGCTGTATTCCCCCATTACTGTCTTTGTCCAGGTGTTTTTGCTAAGAGGTTGAGACCTATGGTTAGAACTGAATTCACTGAATATGTTTGGGGGCTGTGTTCCCTCATTATTGGCTTTGTTCAGGTGTTTTGTGCTACGAGTTTGACAGCTATGGTGAGAACTGAATTCATTAAATGGTAGCCATTTAAGTTTCAGTCTACCTCTATTTCACAAAACAGTTGATTTGGCATAGTGGTGTGTTGCTCTGACTGTTTTGCACAGGGTCCTGGGTTCAAAACATGGCAGTGAAATGTATGATGGTAACACAGCATTTTATTCTAGCAACTTTCAAAGACTATACAAGCAATGTTTAAAATGTGTCCCTGGTTTTTAAACTTTTGTCACCCCCCCAATAAATGATGGCTTTTTCCAGATTTCTTGTGCTGCAAAGCTGAGTGTCTAGTAGATTTTACAAGGAACTGAGAGCTGCAGGGGAAGAGAAGTTTAGTGCTGCTTATGCTGCGTCTGCTTGCATTGTTAATAGCACAACATGTAGTGTACTTTCTTTTGAGTTGTGAGGTTGGTTTAATGGTAAGGTGTTTACCTTATAGACATAAGGTGCAGGGTTTGATTCTTACATGGGGTAATTGTCTGGGCTTAAAATGACCCACAAGGGCAGTTAGCCTAGTACTAATCTATGATCCTATGAAGCTCATCAAAGTACCACATTAGCCCTCCTCCTCATAATGTACACTTAACTCATCTATATCCTCACCAAACTTGACACTGCTAATGCACTATCATAACTACCACCTGACATTTATACTTTTGTGTCACTATGGAACCCTCAAACAATATCCTTAAACAAATACCTGTATCTTCTCTTTGCCTACTGTAGATAGAAATCATCTCACACCACCTTCCATTACAGTCAACCACCTGTTTAATAGCCACATCTTCACTGTTTCCTCCTAAACACCCATTCCGCCCATGCTTATCACAGAACACCCACCCAATTATACCCACTACATTTTATTCTAGCAACTTTCCAACATTATACAAGCAATGTTTAAAATGTGTCCCTGTTTTTTGGGCTTTTGTCCCCCCCCCTAATAAATTGTGGCTTTCTCCAGATTTCTTGTGCTGCAAAGTTCAGAGATACAGCTGAGTGCTGAGTAAATTTTACAAGGAGCTGAGAGCTGCAGGGGAGCAAAGGTTTAGTGCTGCTTATGCAAGTTTAGTGCTGCTTATGCTGAGTCTGCTTGTATTGTTAATAGCAAAACAGGTAATGTACTTGCTTTTGATGCAGAAGGCTGTGGGTTCTACTCCCACAATAAGTAGATGCATTGCTGATACTGTACTGTGTTGCAAAGGGGGTGGATGCTGCAGTCCTTTTTGGTGAAGATACCTAGTAATTATGAGCCTGTTAGTTTGCTATCCATTCTCTATTGAAATATTACTAGCTTATCATTTTTTAGTGTAACATAGGCAATTTATTCCTCAAGGGCAACAGGCACTTTATTTGTAGATGAAACAATGAAATATAAAGTTGTTTTTTAACAGCAAACTTGTCATTAGTTACATATTTCTTTAATGTGGAATTATTTAGATGACTTTTACTTCTTCAGAGATTGTGCATATTTACTGATACTTGTGGATTGTAGAAGTTTGAGTAGACTTTTATGATGGAAATGTTCTGAATTGGGCAGTTTTGTCATTATTGGTGCATGCATTTTGTTTCATTGCTTACTGGAAAAATGTTCAAAACAATAAATTTAAAATGCCCTCTAAAACTGTACTGTATTGTACAAGGAATATAATTTAATACAATCAGCAAGGTGTATCACAGAGCATGTGTATGTGTCATGTACAAGGGGCCTGTGATTTGAAAACAGCCCAAAGTTAATCTTTATCTGCCCCTGGCAAACTGTATTTTCTTTGAATGTGGGTTTCAATGCTTTTTCAATAAATGTGAGTTTCAAGGGCATTGAAGTTTTAATGCTAAATCTGTTTTCATTGTGAGACTGCATTGCTTTGTTTAGCAGATATCTATTAGTGTTTGTGCTGCAAAATGCAAAATAAAACTTTCAAATTAAGTCCAAATCATCGCAGAAATAAAGCAATATGCACATAAGTGTTTATGGTAAATGGGGTGAAATAGCCAAGTAATGGTTCATTGAAATGTCTGCAGAGGGGAGGCTCCATTCGACCATGATTTTGTGAAGGGGGAAGGGAGACAAACTCAAAGACAGCCCCAGCTGAACTATACCTCTCAACTGTCCAGATTTTTGCAGAATGAATAGATTTTTGATTCTTAGTTTTGGTTTGTTCCTCATAAAATTTGTGGTTTTCTGGCAAATAATTTAGGAATTAAGTCACTAAATAATGACCGACACTGAGTTTCAGACTTCATAGCCTTCAGAAAAATGCATGCTAAAGCAAGACCTGTTATTCTATCAACTGTCTCAGTTTATACAAGAGCAATTTTTAGTACTATTTATATGTTCCCCCAATATATTTGGCCTTGTCCAGATTTCCTGCATTAATAGGTTGAGAGGTACGTGCAAATACATTGCTTTATAGAATTAGGCATATCCATACCTTTCAACTGTCCCCAATTTTAGCTCAAAATGTTGTTCTTCCCCTAATAATCCCTCCACAAAATGGCATTTTTGGAAGAAAACATGGAGGGTTTACAATTAATAAATAACTGTAATAATCAGAGTTATAGATTACTTTTATTTCAGAAATGCATGTAGATTCTTATATATTGTCAGCTGCTCAAGTTAGCAGTACTAATATTAAAAAAGTGTCCCTTCTTTGACAGGTTCCTAGCTGTATTGTGTGGCTATTTTATATTTTTGCATCACATTTTGGTCCGTTTTTCATAAAATTGTTTTTTTTTTTTTGGCAAATTCGGTGGTGGTGCTGCGATAGCGCTGTCACCTCAGTGTAAGACATTGTCCTGTTCGATTCTCTTCTGTGTGGAGACATGCATGAATGGGCGTATGTTCGTTGAAGGTTGTGCATCAGGGCTGGCAACTCAGCACGTAAAAATCTACTGCCAATCATTAGCGGACCGGAGTTCCGCTGTGGCGACCCCTAACCGGAAAAAGCCGAAAGACACAACAAGTGGCAAATCATTAAAGACTGAAGTTAAAAAATAATGACAGACATTTGAGTTTCAGATTTTACTCTTCAGAAAATTCATACTAATGCAAGACCTACTATTTTATTTATTTATTTTTTATTTTTTTAAATTTTATTTTACATTTGTTAGCCAGGATAGTCCGACTGGACAGAGGTCCATTTACAGCGGAGGCCCAGGGAGAAAAGCTCCACAGTTTATTAACAATAATTAAAAGCTGAAGGACAAACAAGCAAGCATAAAACCATAAATCAGAGAAACATTTAAAAAATACAGTAGTACTGACAAGTATATTTACAAATTATCTAGTGTTATTTGTTCAAGTTAACAGGCTACAGCTTTTCAAATTATGTAATCCTAAGAATTCAGTAAAGGAGAGACGGGGAATCTAGCATTAAT
Source organism: Protopterus annectens (assembly GCF_019279795.1). Lineage (NCBI taxonomy): Eukaryota > Metazoa > Chordata > Ceratodontiformes > Protopteridae > Protopterus > Protopterus annectens. The sequence goes on from NC_056735.1 coordinate 132,143,371, forward strand.
TATGTGATACATGGACACTACAAGGATACTATTCTATTATCTTTCTAAGTTTATAAGAGCAATATTTAAAAATTGTCCTTAGTTCTGGGCCTTTGTCCCACTTCTATGTATGGCTTTGTCCATATTTCTTGCTCTGAGGTTGAGAATGTGTCAGGGCCATCACAGTCAGCCAGAGACATTTCAAATTGTGACATACTTGTTGCACCCCACTCCCCCATGTAGTGACTCTGGATGTGTCCAAGCAAGGCAAGGAGCAGTTATGCAGTATAAATGTGCAGAGTATCCCCCCATCCAAGGTAGACACAAGTACTACAGTGGCTTTTCATCTGTCCTTGAATTTGCAGAATGTTCAGGTTTCTGTCATACTTTTATACTGTTGATGTATGCTTATTATTCAGAAAGTGTCTGTTGCTCTGTGTTTAAGTAGCAATGCTTTAATGACCATCAGGTAAGCTTGTCTGAGATTGTAAGATGCAAGTAAGCTTTAATAAGCATGCTGTTAAATAATTGCCAACATTGAAAGCCTTCCTGTTGTTGCCATGCAGAGAATACTTACATAACTAGATAACGTATAAACCTTGGGTATTGAAATGCATATGACAGTATTTGCAATAAAGGACAAGATTACATTATTTTAAGAAGCTCATTACATTTGTTGGAGACTTGCAGTCATCTTTGCTGGCTTTACCTGTAAACTAAACAAAATGTCAATCTATTGTGTGTGGTCCATAAGCTGTGCTGTAATCCATTAAGCAATGTATCTTGAGCTTGTTTCTTGTTTGCTTTTCATTTTTTACTTTGATCATGTTTTCCCCATGAAACAAGTAGATAGTTGTCAGGCAGCAGGTCTTTTTTAGATAAGAAACATTTTTACAAGTGGGGGTTTCACAGAGACTGCTACTTTCAGCATGTTACTTGGTACTTTAATAAAGCTGAATATAAATTATAATTAGAACTGCAGTGCAAGGAGATGTTGTTTGAGTTAAGTGCTGCTTGTTTTTCTTATACTTGATTTTGACTGGCATTCCAGTAATGTATTTAAAAAGTAATTTATTTTTTCATGCCTCACAACCTTTTTGTTTCCATCTAAATATCAAGTAAGCTGTCATGCAGCCAATGCATTGAAATATTTTATTTCTTCTACACTTCATTTTGTCTTGATTGGACTCTCATAATGACGGTTTGGCACCCAGGGCAGCGTATTTAATTAAAGTTACATTTTTTTTTGTGGTTTTGAGCATAGCTCCTTTCCTTTCTAGATGGCCACACCCTTTCCCATTAACCCCACACATTCAGCTGTCTCCTGCAGTCCCCCTTTGATTTGAAGTCACCAGCCGCCACTGCATCATACAGTGTACGGATAAAGCATAAAGACTTGCTGAATAAATAAATGTAAATATGTTAGTGACATTGAAACTTCTTCTTACACTATTTTAACAAAAAAGGACTTTATGAATAATTTGAATAACAGTTAATTGGTAGACATCTTTGTAAATACTTTAGTTATGTCTGTGTTGTTTATTAAAATACTCCTATTTCTATTTTGTATTTCAATGTGAAAATTGGAATATATCTATTAAAATCAATAAAAATAGTTAAAAAAAAGAAAATGCATACTTTTCAGAATGCATTAGGGCTAATATAGTAGCAAAATGCTTGCAAATATGGAGATATGCAACTGGCCTTTTGGCAGGTTCTCTATTACATAAAAATTTGATTGCCCTTTTTGACCGGTATGGATGTGATTATATGAATTTTTTTGATCAAACATAATGCTATGCTGAGTGACAGTTTGATACATGATATACACTTCCTGGATTCCCTGATTACTCAAGATACTCAATGCAAAGTTCATAAATTGGAACATGCACAGATTTTTAGGAGCATTGATGAACAAGTGCAAACTATCCTGAGTCGAAAGTTGAAAAAGCTTGAAAGTGACTGGAGGTATTCTGGGAACCATAAGGCATTCTCCAACCCCCCTCCCCCATAACTTCACAAAATTGGGGGACTAGATTCACTAACAGTCATTAGCAACATTATTCTGATTAAAGGCATCATACAGTGAATTATAATACTAAGCAATATCCATAACAGAACAACCATCATGGGTGCAATGATTTTTTTTTTTAGAACAGGACAGGGAGCAACAGCCAAGGAGGTTGTAGCATATCAGGGAATCAGGGAGAGGCAGCAATACTCCATGACACAAGCCAAGAATAGCACCTACACCAAATCCCCAGTCAGAGGCCAGTATCAGAACCAGAGGAATTATAATTGTTAGTTCACACTGAAATACAAGGTTTAGTATATGGAAGTCTGGCCATCTCCATTGTTCATAATACTAATGGGGATTATTCTTGATGAAAACCTGACATTTGACCTTCACATCCACAATAATATAAAAAAAAAAAAAAAAAAAACTAGGCACCCTCTACAGACAAAAAACACTTTCTTAACTACTCTTGCCTCAACCTTTCTCCAATCTTCTCTCCTATATGGCAGTCTTCTCCTTACCTGACATCCAGTCCACCGTAACAAACAAGTTTGTGTCCTGCTACAACAAGGTAGACAAGTTTGTTACCAATGCAAAACACTCTTCCCACCACTGCATCTCCCTTCAATCACTTAACTAACTTGAACTGCCACATTATCTAAAGTACATACAACTAATTGCAGCACACAAAATGATTTACAGACCCTCAGAATGTCCAACCATTTCCTCTGTATCAACCCACTACCACCTAAACAGGCCACATAGATCTGAAAATCAACTTCTCTTACATGTTGACATACCACAGCCTCAGCTGGTAACATGGTTTATTCCTTCTGTATAGCTAAGCTTTGGAATTTTCTCTCAGTAGCTACCACAACCTTCAGCAACATTTCCTCCTTCAAAAAATCTCTACAGTAACACCTCTCCACTTTATGGCAATGCAGATGTCTCATCTCTCATCCATCTATAACCTGACTCCCACACCCTAAGTCATATTCACCTTAATTTATTTCCTCACCTCTTCAAATCTTCCATCAATACTACTTAATAACACATAATTTATCAATTCTTCCATTACTATCCATCTTGCCCTTCTATCTGTTAATAAATGAATTCCACTCTGTCTTGTACTACTGTGCTGCCTTATACTCTTAGAGTACTTTCTAAATGTTGTAAAGTCATTGTAAATATATCAACATGGCTGCTTAATAACTATATTATCCCTAAACATATAATGATATTACTATTTGGTTAGTATGTATTTCTAAATTCCATTAATCTATACATATCTTATGCTTATTTGCTTTCCATTCTGTTTTTGTACAATACTGTTTGTTTTGCAAATACTGCCTATATCTATTACCCATTTTTGAATTGTATGCACTATTAAACTAACTATCTTTGTGGAGCTTTTCTTCCCAGGCCTCCACTGAAAATGGGTTCTTTTGGCTCAGTGGTCTTTCCTAGTAAACAAATGCCAATAAATAAATAAATACACTTATGGATCTAAAGTTGTATTTGTATAAACTTAACTTAAACAGGATGTTCCAGCATGTTGATGAAGTCTTGTATAGATTATATGTTTCCAGCACCTATAATCTACCTCTTCATCTGGTTATCCAACTCTATGAGAAGATGTGTGAGTTGGATTTTAGGAGGGAATTGAGTTTAACCCCCAAGTCCCCAAATTAGAGTAACCTGACCAAGGAGGAGGAAACAAGCAGGTTAATGGAACTTAGGAACAACTTCAAGATTCGTACTATGAAACCTGACAAAGGGGTAGGATTAGTTGTCCTGGACAAAAACAATTATTCCAACATGATGAAACACCTTTTAGCAGAAGATACCTATTGTAACGTCTGTATTAATGAGCTGAATGGAGCCTACAGGTAAATAAGAAGCGACTTGTAGGATTTGTTTATACACCTGTAAATCAATGTGGATGAGTTTAACTATTTGAGTATGGCGACCCCCCCCATGACCTCCTCCATCTTCGGCATGCTCAAAATTTGTGGACGAGATACTTAAAATGCTAGTCATGCAAGAAGATAATGTTTGTTGTGACTCATGGAAATTTTTATGCAAGATTAATTCTACCATTCAAAGATTCCTTTAAATTCATTGCGATTAATGTGAAGGATTTGTATGCATTCATCCCTCACCAAATGGGTATTGAATAGTTTACTGGATTTTTACTTGAGAAGGGGATCCAACAGGTCCCCATCACCCCCTAAAAGAACTTGTTAGAGATTGTATTGGAAAGCAACTACTTAATTTTTGAAAAAAGCACTCATCTCTTTAGTGTTAAAGGATTGGAGTTCTTTGTAAGTCGCACTGTACTTTATTTAATGATTTACAGCTTTTGTAGCCCGTATCTACCCAGTCCAGCATGCTGCTTTTTCCCAATATGTTAAGAAATCCATGTCATTCATTGCCTGATATAAGGGAGGAGATAAGGTGGGATCACACTGTAATATAGGAGGTCTGTATAACTGACTAATAAGCAGACATAAGGCACCAATAGCAGATATTAAAACATAAATAATTAAAGAAATACATGAAACCACACTGATAAAAGGATTCACATTCGTTATACATGCAATAATTAGTCTAAATAATAATTAATCAAAGATGACATAAGTATAAAAATATTAATTTTTGATTACACACTGAAGGGTGATATGATGTGGAGTATATATTCAGCAATTTGACGAGTCATACTAAAAGCAGTAACTGCAAACATAAGCTATCAGGCAATCTCTTTAAAAGAGGAAATGCTGTTTGAGACAGTTATTGAATTTGGATAAATATTTCACAGCCTTCAGCTGGGCTTTTAGATTGTATGAGGACAAAGAAAAAGTGAGGTTTTACATCCAGTTCCAGATAGACTAGTAAATGTATGGATAAGGTCTTCTTTTTGCATGTTGCAAATCCATGTTTATTCTATGCTGTAATAAGAATCTGCAAAATAAGGACAATTATTAAGGTAAATATGTTTAAAAGAGAATATGCTTTGATCATATATGATATGCATTATACTGATCACTACCCATAGCTTTGTGGATTATATCCTGACAAGGATATAACAGATAGACAGCTTCCAAAGCTTCAGGGCACCTTTCACATGCCTAAACTGGCAGGCAGCTTGAGCTGAGCTGAATAAAAGACAGGTTTAGGCACGATCGCTTCAGAGCTTTACTGCTGCAGAAGAGTGCGCTCCTCTGAGGCTTTTGGGGAAAAAATGTATTTAATAAGTTGTCTTACTATGTGTACTTTCCTGTTCAGGAAACATATTTTACAGCTAGGAGTTTGTGTTTTAGCAGACTGCTGTCACAAGACTGACCTGTACTTTTAAGCAGAAGTGTTCTTTTTTCCTTTCAGTTTAAAAGTTGTTTAAAATGACTATAAACCATCTTTTCTGAGAAATAATTGTGTTTATTTTTCACTTTGTAGAACTGGCATAGTGCCTTAAAATGATTTTCACTTTGTCCTGGAAAAAATTACCTTTAAATGACTTTTTTATTTTTACCAGCATTTGTTGCTTGTTTTACCTGGGGAAGAGACACCATTTTTGGCTTGACCATGGAACAAACTATCTACTCCATAGTGTGTCCATCTTCCAGCCACAACAAAACAAAAATGTTAAACAAGCAGCTATTGCCACCACAGCAGGCTAGCCATTTGCTTCATCAGCAGATGGGTGATTGCTGTGGCCATCTGTTGTACCTTAGACATATTTTTTCTCAAATTCCTCTGGTGTAGCACCAATAGCCAGTATGGACCAAAGATTTACCACATCCACTGCAGCTGTTGGGGGTCCTCTCAGTGGGCAATGGAGAGCTACTCTTGTTAGTCCTGGGAGAAGGAACAGGGAAGGCTTCCCTATTTTTGTCTAAATGGCATTCCAATCCCTACTAAATCTGTTTCTGCCACTAATAAAACAGTTTGGGGTCATTTTTTCCAGACAAAAAGTAGCAGAAAACTGAACATGCATCTATTCATCCTCAAGTATTCATTGGGTATGGCCCATGGCTTAATTCAGGCTATTCATCCCTATTATGAGGCATTTTTGGTAAAGGAAAAAAGAATAAGTGATTCAAGATTCTGAATTTGGACAGGAGAATGAAGGGAGAGATGTAGGGTTTTCTCCTCAGATTTCTGATTCAGACTCAGAGAAGTGAGCGGGGGGGGGTTTCTCTTTCTGTGAAACTATTTCTAGAATGTGCCAGTATTTTCAGTGGGAATACTATGAGCTGTTACAGTAGGAATTTCCTGAACCTACCCCAGTCCTCTAGTTTTGTCTGTTTTGATGGATGTGTGTGCTACTGTCTGCAATTTTCCTGACAGTCAGCCAGCTGTTTCTAAAAATCCAGACATGATGTGTAAAGTTCTTCAGTCTTTTTAAGTTTTTTGCATACTCTTCCCAAACCTGATTCATCGGCTATACTTTAGTTAATCCTTCTGCTGCTAAACTTTTAGTTAATTCCAATCCTCATATTTCAGATAAGGATGGGAAGATTACTGATAAACATGGGGAAAATAGTGTATGCTTCTGCAACTTTGATTTTCAGAATTTTGAACTGTCAGGCTTATATGTTAAGGTTTGTCCTGACTAATTGTGAAAGTACAAGGAATGCTTTGTCTGCATTTTTGTTTTCGGAGAAAAAAATCTGCTCTAGGTAATTTAATTTCTTATGCTGTTAAAGTTACTACTCATTGTATACAGAGTGTGTGTACAACTCCGTTGATACTTTTTCAAGTGGTTTGCATGCCTGCATTCTCAGAACCTCCCAGATGATGCAAAAAATGAGATTTTAAATTCTTGTTTGGATACAGATTTAGTTTTTGGTCCCTCTGTTGTATAGGTGTTCAAAAAGTGTGATGAAAAGGGTAAGCCAATACAGAGAATCTCCAAGATTTTTCATCCCTTGTTTTCTAAATTTTCCAAAGGATTCTTTAACTCCTCATCCAGTTTTGATAAGAAAATAAACAGTCGCAACAGAATGCAGGTAAACAGATGTTTAAGAAGAAATGGAAAGAGGTTCCAAGAAGAATTCTGGAAAGACCCAAAACCAGGGACAGTCCAATAAGTCATTAGACTATTTAAGAGACTCTGTGTCCCACTTCCACCCTAGCACCCCATTTTATCCGCCAGCATGTCCGAATCAACACATTTCTCTTTTTGGCAACAGGTAGTTACAAATGGGCCTAGAAGATCATTCATCAGTTTATAGATGGCAGTGTGTGTGTGTGTGGGGGGGTAATTCCTCCTTTACAGGGGGTAATTCCTCATCCTCCATACCAGACTCTTTCTATTCCACCTGTCCTGCATCACATCTGTTCTAGGGAGTGATCAAACCAGTTCCCCTCTTCTCAGGTGTGAAAGGTGTTTTATTCAAGGATGAGAAAAAAGGAAAATGCTTGAAGACTGGTTCTGTATCTTTTTTTCCTAAACCTGCTTGTGACTGTGACCAAATTCAAAATGGTGTCACTTCACAACCTGTTACTTCTTCTTCCTCTTTCAAGTTTCCTGGTAACACTGTGTTTAAAAATGATTATCATCATATTTCTATTCATCCAGATTTCATGTGTTTCTTAAGATTTTGCATGGCTGAATCACATTATCAGTTTTCTGCCTTACCCTTTGGATATCTAATGCACCAAGAGTGTTCACAAAGTGTCTAGCTCTAGTTATAGCTCATTGCAGGCTACAGGTTATCCACATTTTTTCCATATTTAGATGATTTGCTTTTCGTGGGATAGTCTTTTTTTTTTTTCAAAAAGACCTCTCACACCAGCTGGGATTCCAAGAAAACATTCAAAAGTCTTTCTTGACTCCTTCTCACAGGACTGCATTTCTGGGATATCAAATAGACACCACAGTTCAAAGAGCTTTTCTTCCACTCAGAATTGGGTCATAGCAAGGGAATAGTTTAGGATGTTGGGCCTCATGGCTTCTACAATTCTCATGACACAATACTCCACATGAGAAAGATACAGTGGTATCTGAAGTATGTTTTGTCCCAGTACCAGCATCCTTTGTCCTTTCAAATCCCAGTGCTGGGGTTTGTTAGAAGATAAATCACTTGGTGGAGGCAACCAAAATCCCTAAGTTCAGGTTTCCCCTTCTCTCTCCTTGTCCAAAGTACTCAGCTACCACAGTCACCTCAGATTTTGCTTTGGGGAGCAGTTTCAGAAGGGATAAAAGTGCAAGCTGTTTGTGACAGACTGAAGCACATAAATATACAAGAGGTGCTTGCCTTCATCAAGTCACTCTAGTCTCCAAATCATTGTTTGCCTGCAGGACCTCTTCAGCATGTTACAGAAATAGTGCAGTCATGCGGTACATCAGTAAGCAAAGATGAACCATGTCATACCCCCCTTTGTAGGCTAGCCACGTAACCTTGTGACATAGCTTCACAGCACAGTCTAACTCAACATGCATCCTACATTCCCTCAGAGGAAAAATATGTGGCAGACAAGCTGAGCAGGACAAGGACAGACACTCACAAATGGGAAAAGACTCCATGTGAGAAGCTGTGGAAAACAGATGTCTTTTCTGTTCCTTGGATATACATGTCTCTTCATGCTTTTCCACCCATTCCACAAATACCCAGGGTACTTCTGAAGATTCAGAAAGAATCTCCCAAGTGCATTGTGTTGACTCCTTTCTGGTCCAGGCAGCAACTACAGTTCTCCCTTCTTTTGGGAATGGCCCTGAGACAGTTACCACTTCCTCACAGACTGGATCTACTCACAAAACAACAGGGGTGTTTGATACACCCTGACACCAATTAACTTCTATGACTGCCTGGATGGTAGGGTCTGAATTCTTTTTAGGGATCTCCTTACTGAGGATGTACAGCAGGTACTAATGAAGGCAAGAAAACCCTCTACTAGAAAATCCTATATTAGCGAAAGGAAATGGTACAACATAACCAGCACTCATTCAGGGCTAGTTGTTCTCTGGTTTTGGAATAATTATGTGAATTACTATCCTGTGACCTTTTTTACTGCTCTATTAAGGTTCAGTTATCAGGTATTTCCTCATGTCTCTCCATGGATCTCCCTCTTTCAATCATTCTCATGTCAAAATGTTTTTGAAAAATAGGTTTGCATAAGAAGTCTCCAAGAAAACCAGTGGACTCTCCTTAGAATTTTAGTTTTGTGTTAGAGAAAGAAACACTTACTCCATTTGAACCAGCTAATATAGTTTAGTACTAAACTAATTGCCCTTGCGAGCCATTTTAAGCCTAGCCAATTATCCCTTGTGAGACTCAAACCCTGCACCTTGTGTTTGTAAGGCAAACACCTTAGCCATTAAGCCACCCTCCCATGGCTGACTTAAAGTCCTTAACGTGGAACACAGTTTTACTGATTGCTCTAGCCTCTGCAAGAAGAGAATCTGAGTTGCAAGCTCTTATGATATGCCGCACCTACCTCATTTTCCACAGGAATAGGGTTTCTTCAAGAACTAAACCTTCTTTTCTGCCTAAACTGGTATCTGATGCAAAATTAAGCCAAACTATCCATCTCCATGTTTTCTTTCCTGAACCAAAAATGAAGGGAAAGGAAACTCCATACTTAGGATAACCGCGGATATCTCAGGTACTATCTTGACAGAACTAAATCTTTCAGATCTTGTCATCAACTGTTAATTTCTTGTGAATGTAAGAAGGGATAACCTGTGTCAAAACAGACTAATTCAAAATGTTTGTCTAAGGCTATTAGCTTTCTTATACTCACAACAGCAAAACTATTCCAGGCTTCATCTATGGCTTTTTGGAAAGGATTGAATTCTAGAAGTATTCTAGAAGCTGCTACTTGGTTGTTTGTAAATACGTTTACAAAGTGCTATAATAAGCTTGATTCCTTCTCTAAGTTCAAATCAAGCTTTGCAAGGACGGTTCTTAAGCACTCCTGGACTCTTCTCCTTCTGCTTTGCAAATGTAGGTTAGGTAAGATAAGCTACACATAACTAAGGCTAGCGTGGCAGTGATCAATATGATGAACATGGTACAGCTGTGGAAGTACATTTACCATAACAGTAGATGTCTGAATGATCGTTGCTGCAGCAGCCACTCTCTCCCCCCATCCCCCTGTTGTTTTGGTATGTTTTTATGCTAGGATATGGTTATTTATTTTTTGTTCTTCCTAACATTGTCCTGTCATGGCTCAGCCCTCTCTCTTTCTGTTAGCAGGAAAGCTCTGAAGTGCTTGGCACCTAAACTTTTAATCATCTCTACTCCAGTTGTCAGATAGTTTGAGTGCATGGAAAGTACCCTGAAGCTTTGAAAGCTGGCTGGCAGTTATATCTTTGGCAGAATATAACCCATATAGCCAAGGCTACTGCAGTAGTGATTATTTAAACATCCACTGTTATGGTACATTTATTTCACAACTGTACTTTTTATGTTTCAGTACCATGCAAGCCAATGTATTTTCAAGTGTCTAAGAGGATATTTTATGCACATTTTATGATTCTGTTGTATAAAGAGTTTAGTCTACTGGTACATGATTTTGCTAATTACCCCAAAAGTACAGAAACAGAATAACATATGGAGCAGGTGACAGCATTTTCTGATATCCCAGCAGACGGTTTAAAATGATAAATTTAATAATCCCACCTCATTCAGGAAATCACTCCATTCTCATTTATTAAAAGAGAACATATTCAGTTGTTTCAGACATAATGGAAAATATATTCAATGCCTCCTCTCCCATCAACACAATTATCTTGCTCTATATACCAATATCAGTCCTATCACATATCTCTACTCCTAATCTCCTAATCTTAGAACTTTCAATCCCACTTTTATTTCCCATTCCCTTTTATTTTCCGTAAGTAATATTTTATGTATTTTACGCAAGTAATAGGGACTAATCCAGATCTGATAATGTTAATGAGAGAAAGAGAACTGATGACTGTGCATTTGGTTTTCTTTTAATTCAATGTATTTCTCTCCATGCCTGCCAACTTTACATATGCTTATGTAATGGCAAACCAGACTTTTGTAAGTATATTCTCATGCATTACTTTTTGGACTTTTATTAGTTTAAATCTTTTACTATAAATGTTCAGTCTTGTGCATTGACTTTCCTTCTGTCCTAATTCAGTCACACGTAATATTTTATACCTAGTTATAATTTTGCTGGTTGTGTACTGTTTTTGCCCCTAATGCCTGGGTCATGAAAAAGGGTCCTTGGACATATTCACTTTCCAGGTTAGCAAACATTAAATAAAATTAATAAAAATAGGAAATTATTTCCATTATATAGTAGCTTGTGTGCTTGCAATTGCAAGCAGTCAGGCAAAGAAACAAGCATACAAAGAAGGAAGCAGTGAAGACGACCACCCAGTATCCACACATCACACACAGGCAGCTGATTTGGCTTCTTCAAGTAAGCATTTAGTTAGTAGAAAGAAGCCTGAATATGTGTCATAACAGTCAGTAGATACTGGAATGTGGTCAGATATAGTTTTCTTGTATATAAACTTCCAAATATACACTTTTACTGATGTATTGTCCATACTCCCTAAAGGTGAGTTCACTTTCCGTCAAAATACCCAAATAGTTTGTCTATAAAATTGTACTGCTCATAAAAAGTATGCAAAGAAAGTTTGCTCATGCTTAAAGACCAAAAAATATGTTTTTTTTTTTACTCAGTATGAGCCTGTTTTTTCTAACCATGTCTTTTATTACACAAAACAACTCTTGCACTTCCACAATGAATTCTTCTTTTGTGTTTTGACAGTAGAGAAGGGGGGTCATCAGCATGTTTAGCTATCTGCACCCGACATGTATGGCTTGTTTAGCTAGCTGTATCCCACGTGTATGAGATGTTTTGTTAGCTGCACCCTGCATGTATATCATGTTTAGCTAGCTGTACCCCATGTTTGTGACATATTTAGCTAGCTGCGCTCCATGTGCTTGTCAGGTTTAGCTAGCTGCATTCCACATGTATGGCATGTTTAGCTAGCTGTTCTCCATGTGTATTGCATGTTTATCTAGCTGCACCCCACATGTATGGTATGTTTAGCTAGCTGCAGTCCATGTGTATGGTGTGCTTAGCTAGATGCACTATGTGTGTATGGCATGTTTAGCTAACTGCACCCCACGTCTATAGCATGTTTAATTAGCTGTACCCCACATATATGGCATGTTTAGCTAGCTGAACCCCACATGTGTGGTATGTTTAACTAGCTGCACCCACTTGTATGGCATGTTTAGCTTGCTGCACACCATGTGTATGGCATGGTTAGCTAACTGTACTCCACATGTATGGCATGTTTAGCAAGCTGCAATCCATGTGTATGGCATGTTTAGCTAGCTGCACCTACTTGTATGGCATGTTTACTTAGCTGCACTCCATGTGTATGGCATATTTAGCTATCTGCAGTCTACATGTATGCCATGTTTAGCTAGCTTCCCTCCACTTGTAAGTACATGCATTTCAGTCATGTAAACTGAAAAGATGAATGATTCAGACTCAATCTCTGGGGACTCCAACCTTGGAAATATACTGCTAGGATAGCGTATTTTACTATAACACACCTTGTTTCCTGTTAGCTATCTAGTGAAACACTTTAGAGTGCTAAAGTAGAAGCTAATAGATCAGGGTTTTTGATTAATATTGTGTGATCAGCAGTATAAAATGCTTACGAAAACTCAAGGAAGGTAGCATTCAAATTGTGGCATAGGTGTCTGGTAGCACATGTCCGAGGATAGGAATGCCTATCATGTCAGGTGGACAGATGACGGATCTTGACTGATTCATGCTGCTGCTCTAATAACACCGGAAAATTTATTTTTTTTGTCTATATTCTCTTTATGTCCACTTTTTTCTATATTCTCTATATTATTTTAGTATCTGTATTATTTCTGTAGGCATTTTTTTTTTTTTATTTAAGGGTAATATGAAATTTCTGATTCATTCAAAGTCTGCAGCCCACTTCCTTATTTGCCTGTGTTTTGGTTCAGTGTTACATTCTTCTGGACAGTGCGAAAGGCACTGCTCTGTACCATTATATGTAGAATGTGCCTCTTGCTGCTATTCTGCATCTGTCTTTAAGGCTCAGGTCATACATGATTGTTCCCCTCTACGCGGCACTCATTAGACCCATTATAGAGTACAATGCCCCTTTGGGAATGTACTTCAGAAGACATCTGCAGCTGCTTAAAAGGCCACAAGAGTACCTCACAAAGAGGATTACTGGCCTACACTGACTGTCTCAAAAAACTCCATCTTTACTCTGTAGCATATCACCTACTCCGAGGAGATCTCTGCCTAACATATAAAGCTGTGTCAAACCCAGAGCTGTTGGACATGCTACATCTAAAAAAATCCCAATCTCTCAAAGCTACATGCTCTAGGGACCTAAACCTTGTCACCACAATAAACAGCATATGCTGGAGTGATAAATGCACTCTCTCGAGGCACTCCTATAAATGGAGAACATCAATATCTCTGCAGTAACTGAGACCTGGTTCAAAGCTCCAGAGAGCACCCCTGCAATACCAAGCTACAACTCTTACCACACTTTTTGGCCACCAAACCAAGACAGAAACACTAAAGGTGGAGGAGTGTCCATATTCACCAAGGATATTCACAACACCAGGATAGTTGCCCAACACAATGCGTCTGAAATTCTCCAGGTGTAACTAACACTAGGTAAGACTGCAATCCAAACTCGCTTGCTATAGATCCCCCAACATGCCCCAAGATTCTCACTACACCTTTCTAAACATACTGGGAAATATTAAGATACAACCAAACACCCTAATACTGGGTGATTTCAACTTCCCTGCCATTAACTGGGAAAACTACTCGTGTACCAACACCTTTGCCCAGTGGTTCTTGGAATTCAAAAATTCCAATGCCTTGTTTCGAATAATCCTTAGTCCCACCAGGGGCACTGATATCCTAGACCTGGTCATTACCAACATGGGAAATCGATGCTCCACACCTATGGTCACCCTCTTCATTTTTCAGGTCTAATCATAAGCTAATCACCCTTGACATCCACATCCCACTCCCACCCCCCCCCCCCCAAAAAGGAAACCTCTGTAAAAAACTTCTCCAAAGCCAACTTCATGCTACTCAAGTCAGAAGTGACAAACTTCATGACACCCATTCAGAAAGGAACTGAAATTTTGACTGTTGAATCCTGCACTAAGGCACTGTACAAGCACATCCACTCGTGCATGAATTGTGCCATCCCCAGTAGAACCAAGATGCTCTCCTCCAAAAAAAGGAAGCCAATCTGGTGGTCCCTTGCCATAAACAAACTTTACAAGAAAAAGAAGAAACTGTTGCAGAAAAGAGGAAAATCCCAGGATGCAAAAATCTCCCTTACCAGTCTCAGTAAGAAGCTGATATCCCTCATAAAATCCTCCAAAGCTAGTTACAAAAATAAAATTGCCAAAGATTCCAAAGACAACCACAAGACATTCTATAGCTATGTCAAGAATCTAAAATGGCAATGCTCAGATCTGCTCTGAGCTACAACAGAATGGCATTAAATATACTGATCCCAAGGATATTGCCAATATCCTGACAGATCGATTCAGTGCAAACTTCACCCCCCTCTCACCCCCTAAAGAGCCCATCCCAGTACCGAAAGTTTCCCAAATTCTGGTAATAACGGCCACACAGGTAAAAAATGCACTCTCCAAAGCTAAGAATACAACATCCATGGGACCAGATGACCTCCCAGGCTGTGTACTACATGAACTACAAAATGAACTGGCACCTCACCTAAGTGTCATGTTTAATCATAGCCTCACCTCAGGCTTTGTGCCCACTGAGTGGCGCACAGCTACAGTTATCCCACTCCACAAGGGGATCCACCTTGGATCCCAGGAACTACTGTCCCATCAGTCCAGTCTGACGAGCCTGATCTAGAAGGCCATGGAACATATTATCATGGAACTTATAAACAAAGACACTGGTAAACTTCAAACACTGGACCCAAAGCAGTTTGGGTTCGTGAAGGACCTATCTTGTCTCCTGAACCCGAGTGATGTCTTTGAATCAGTCTCCAGAGCTGTGGACAAGGGTAAGGTGGTCCACACAGCCAATCTGGACCTCGCCAAGGCCTTCAACACCATTCCCCACTCTGGAATCATAGATAAACTTACTAAGATGGGCATTAATCCCTACGTCACTCGATGGCTTGCCAACTGGCTTACTGACAGAACCCACATTGTAAAAGTAGCCAACTCTGACAAGTGGAGTACCTCAGAGTTCAGTCTTGGGACTGCTCTTGTTTGGCATCTACTTCTCTGAAGTACAGGCTAACACTAAGGGACTCTGGCTAACTAAGTTTGCAGATGAATGCAGACTGGGAGCCATTATTGAATCCCCAAATGATGTGGATAGTCTACAAAAGGGCCTTACAGAAACAGATGCTTGATGCCAGAGCCATGGGCTCAAGCTCAATGCCAAGAAATGTATAGTTATCCCCTTTGGGAAAAAACATGTACCCATGTCTTTAGAGGTACATACCAAATGCGGCGTTGTATTCTATAATGGGTCTAATGAGGAATGAGTACAGTGGGACAATGACCTCCTTTTTTCTGGATGAAAAGCCCTTAGTGATGAGGTGGGCCACATAGAAGGATTTCCTGACTGTTGTGGTGATGTGGTTATTGAAGGTGAGACCACTGTTCACCTGTGTCCCTAAGTCTCTTATCACACTTTCGGTGTTTAGTGTACTGCCACCTATGTGGTAATTCATGGTTACATGTTTTTCCCAAAGGAGATAACTATGCATTTCTTGGCATTGAGTTTGAGCCCATGGCTCTGGCACCAAGCATATGTTTCTGTAAGGTCCTTTTGTAGAGTATCCACATAATTTGGGGATTCAATAATGGCTCTCAGTTTGCAGTCATCTGCGAACTTTGTTAGCCAGAGTCCCTTAGTGTTGGCCTGTACTTCAGAGAAGCAGATGTCAAACAAGAGCGGTCCCAGAACTGAACCCTGAGGTACTCCACTTGTCACTTGTCTGGAGCTGGATTTGGAGTCAACTACTTTTGCAGTTTGGGTTCTGTCAGTAAGCCAGTTGGCAACCCATTGAGTGACATAGGGATTAATGCCCAGTTTAGTAAGTTTATCTATGATTCTAGAGTGGGGGATGGTGTCAAAGGCCTTGGCAAGGTTTGGATAGGCTGTGTGGACTGCTTTACCCTCATCTATGGCTCTGAAGACTGATTCAAAGAAGTCAGTCAGGTTCAGGAGACAAGATCAGCCCTTCACAAACCCAAACTGAGTGGGGTCCAGTGTTTGAAGGTTGCCAATATCTTTGTTTATAAGTTCCATGATAATATGTTCCATGGCATTGCAGATCAGGGTCATCAGACTGATGGGGACAGTAGTTCCCGGGATCCAAGGTGGATCCCCCCTTGTGGAGTGGGATAACTGTAGCTGTGCGCCAGTCAGTGGCCACGAAGCCTGAGGTGAGGGCATGATTAAACATGACACTAAGGTGAGATGCCAGTTCATTTTGTAGTACATGTAGTACACAGCCCGGGATGTCATCTGGTCCCACTGATGCTGTATTCTTAGCTTTGGAGAGTGCATTTTTTACCTGTGTGACCATTATTACTGGAATTTGGCAATCTTCCGGTATTGAGATGGGCCGTTTAGGGGGTGAGAGGGGGGTGAAGTTGGCACTGAATCGATCTGCCAGGATATTGACAATATCCTTGGGATCAGTATATTTAATGTCACTGGCACTAATGCTTCTGTTTACACCACTTAATTAATTGGTGACTTGAATAAAACCTAAAGAGACTCAGTTGCTTATGTGGTCAGACCCACATCCATCATGCCAATGAATACAAAGTTCTCTTAGAAAGATTAGTTCCCAGGTGTATCATTCATTAGACAATTTAGATTAGTAATGATAGTTTAGGCCTAGTCTGGAATGATGTATATGCAATCATAATGAAGAACTGATTCTGTCTATATTACTGGCAGGAGTTCACACTGAAATGATAGAAAGTTATTTATTGTGAATGAGAGACTGAAAATTATTATGCAGTAAGAGGTCTACTCCACCTCTTTTCTTCAGTCTGTTTTGCCTATAAAATACAGTAGCCTGGGTTATTTGTTTCAGGATTGCCATATGAGTTTTAAGCAGCCAGTGTTTCAGTGATTACAAGTAAGGGTGCATTAGCATATAGCAATGAGGTATGGAAGTCTGGAACTTAGTTGCAAGGCCCCTGTATTTAAATTGACACTCTGCATTTTTTTATTTGTAATATGGCATGTATACTCTGGATTTTTCTGTTCAGTTGCAGAACAGCTCTTAGATTTGGTTTTAAATCCCTGAGCACCAGAGGGCTACCTAAAGTAAGTGGTACAGTTTTCTTAATTTGCATTTTGGTGCTATTGTGCTGAAAACTAGACGACCTATTTTTTGCATTCCTGTTTTGCTCCTCCTCAGAGAGCTGCTGGCAGTTTGGTGCAGAGGTTTAATATAATGTGCTGCTGCACCAAAAGCTCTGCATCAATCATAGGTTTGATTCTCAGAGTCTCCACTTCCATTTACCTACTGTGTGACTTTGAGCAAGTCACATGACCAGTTACTACTCACAGTTAAACCTTGAAAAATAACTGTGCCCACTAGGCCTACCTGGTTAACGGATAAGTGTTATTGTCATCATAAAAGGAAAATACTAAGAGTTATATGTGTATACAGTTAGTGAAAGACCATAGATCAGTAATGGTTTGACGAAGTTACTGGGATTACCTTAAGAATTAATAGATGAGTAATTAATAATGTTCATATATGACAGTGTCTGCCTTTGATGGCATTATTATGAACGATGCAGTGAAAGAACGGTAGCAATGATAATGGTTATGTGAAATGTGCTCATCTTTGAATGGTCATTTTGTCTATAATCTAAATAAAATAGTTCACACTGGGATCAAAAGAAGAAAGGTAATGCCAGCCTTACTTCTATAATTCTAGGGGGGATTCTGAGATGTTTGCTCCATAGTGCTAATAATACTTTGTTGTTGTACTTTTGTACTTTAGTAGCACTATGGAGCTAACATCTGAGAATCACCCCTCCTACCAAGTACTGGGGAGTTGGACTATTTCTTTAAGGCTAATTAGTTATTGTCATTTTAAAAAGTATAAGCCTGTATGAAGGTATGCAGGAATGGAACTTCTGACCTGGCTTACTATATTTCTAGCTGTAACATAGGCATCAGTCTTAGGAGCAATGAGACCCCTCCTTGTGAGGAAGGTGCAGTTACACAACAGAAATCTCAGGGATAATTTTGACATTTGAAAATGAGCACCTGTTTCTGAAAACCTTTTGCGCACAGGAAGTGTCTGGATATTTTTTTTTCAAAGCACTGACTAAAGCTTTACTGTGATTAATGCAAATGCTACACTGCCTCTCACTAAACAAACTTCAGTGGCTGGAATTTCCGCACCTTCTCCTACAATCACAACTCCACACTACCTTTTCCATACTCAACAACCCCTCTGCCTGCCTTGCTCTTGCCTCCAATGTTAATCTCTACTCCCCCCTCCCCAGCCTCTCCGGAGTGCTGCATCTTCTCTCAGTTTATAAACCCAAAAGGAATATTGGCAAACTACTTTACAAACACTCTGTCTCAGTAAATTGGAACAAACTCTTTCTCCATATCAGATCCAACTTTTCCTTTCCCTGTTTTAAAAAGGAGCTTAAATCCCACCTACTAAACTTGAAATGATGCCGTTGTCTTGACCACACATAGTCTTAGTCTGTCCTACTGTATAACCTGTTTGCATCTCCTAACTTTCTTTCTCTGTTAATAACTTCTCCTTAAACTAACCTCCTAACCCCTCAGCTCTACTACTATAGCCCTACTATAGCCCCCTCCTTTCTCTCCCCCCTCCCATTCTCCTCACTACCCCCACCTCCTATCAATGTCTGTACTTTTTCTTTCTTTTGAACAATAATTATGTTTTTTGTTTTTACTCTTATATGTAGTAAATTTAGACCACTGCTATCAGTGCAACCCTTATGTTCATAATTTTTCTTTTGTATTTCTCTTTGTAATTAGTTTCGTGTTTGCATTGTTATTTTTAATAGTTTTTGTCCTATATGTTTCTCTTTGCTTATGTTTGCTGGGGCTCTGTTCCCTTGGGTCTCCACTGAAAATGGGTTTGTTTGCAAACTCAGTTGGACTAACCCAGTCAACAAATGTGAAATAATTTTATAACAGATGGTATAAAATGTCTGTATTATTACTTTAAAGATTAAATACAACCCTTTGAATATTCTATGAAATATAACAAATCACATGCATGTGTTTGCAGATTTTGTGTCATACTGTTTATGTTGTGAGACTGTCTGTCGCTGTGAAATTCTATACCATCTTATGAGAAAGTGCCTGTGCTGTTTTTATTTTGAAATGTTAAACTGTGCAGTAGGATTGCTCTCTGGGAAGTGCCTCAGTTACAGTTACTTATTTTGGCATCATTGGCTGACATTTTTACTTCAGCTTACCACTATTGTCATCATCTTTTTTTCGTTTCTTTTTTTTTTTTTAATTTTTTTAACTTTGTAGTCAATTTCCATACATTTGTGTGGAATATGTTCTTTATAATGCCATGTTATTATTATTATTAGTAGCAGTATTAATAGTATTATTGTTGCTATTTGACTGCATAGCATGATAAAGATGATGTAACTCACAATGATCCAAGCTGTGCTTGTGTTACTGCAGTCTGGGATGAGCTGACAAAGCCCACAAACTTTGGTTCACACAGCCATGCCTTTTACACCCACATATGCCTCTTTCATTTAAAATGGTAACTTGCTGAACCATCATGCACTCTGCTCCTTAACAGCAATTAGGAGCCTGTGATCTTTCCAGATATGCTGACAAACAGGGACATATTATGATCACCAACTTATACTCTTGACTCTGTGTTATAGTAGTACAGTATTACCAAGCTTAAGTCTGCTCTTCTATTCTAAAAGATAAATGCAGAAATTCTCAAGAGGTAAGAATCATTTGATGAAACTACTCCGGTTATTTTCCAACCTCATGAAAAAATGCAGGTCCTTTTTAACCTACTTTATTTATTTTGCTTAATTTCACTTAAATTTGCTAACCACAGTAAAGCACTAATGACTGGCTAGCCCTGGATACAAAAAATAAGTAAAAATCTATACCAAAATGCAAAGAAACATTTTAGAAGTGAAAGTGCTGATATTTTTTGCAATTTTTTTTTTATTTTACATAAGTTTCTGATTTGGTTTTGATTCTGCAACCGCTGAATGAAAATATTCTTTGTCCGGTTAGACTTTCCCGGTTAACAAATGTAAAATAAAATAAAAATTTCTACACTTAAGCAGCTTTTGAGTAGAAATTCTTTGGTTGTGATCATGTGATCATTCTTGCTGTTGAATATACCATCTGCTGAAATATATGCAACGCAACATGCAATACTTATGTCATGCATACATTCTTCCCTTTCTCGTTTCTTTCCATATGTACAAGTTAAGTTATTTTTAACCATTTTTCAAGACTTCTTTTCAGGTAGGAACCCATTCCTACAGATTTAGATCCTTTTGACCTTTTGACTGTGTTTTGAAAGTTTGAAATTCTATAGGTTAACTGTAGACCCAGATTTATATAACCCTATGATAGGGCTGAAAAATGCACCATTATTTTAAACAACAGCAGAGTATTTTTTTTTTTATTGGAATTACCTGTTGTGAGAACTGAGGATGTTGGTGGATAGTTGTTTTACCTGCACTTACCTTTTTATGACTAGATCTAAGCTTGATGGTTTGTACTGTACATTCTACCTACATGGTATAAGGCAGTTCATCACAGCTGAAAGTTATGCAGGGAAAAAGGGATTGTGTTACATTTGACTTGGGTATTTTTGCATTCAGCAGGAGGGTCAAGCCCCTACAGTGCAATTTGACCATATGAATTTGCAGAACAATAGGGACAGTTTTTGCTCAGCTTGCAGGTTCTGTAGTCCACCCACGTGGTGCAAGTTGTCAGAGCTATATGGTGTTTCTATTCCTGGAAAGCTATATTGCTTGTGAGGGCTATTTCTAATTCACTAAGGAAGAAGTTTCTCAAAATTTGCCATGTTGGTTATGTGTTCCACTCTGTCCTGTTACTGTCAAGTTGTGTATTCAGCATTTACTCAATTCCATGTTTGCACATCAAGGCTAGCTAGTTCTGCTGTACTACTCACTTCTGCTGAACAGAGGCTCACCAAGATAAAGGTTTGTTACTCATCTCTTACTTTGGTTTACTAATGGTCAGGTTGAAGTAAAGTTCACTGTTAAGGCATTTTATTATTTATGTGTTTAATGACCTATCTTCCCAGCTTCAAAAAATAATATGTGTCTTAAAAATATACAGTGTGTTTTAGGCATATGATTGCAGTTTCATAGATTTTTTTATTGATTTATTTATTTAATTATTTGCAATAATAGACATTTAGAACAAAATGTTCATATATAATACCTACATATGCAGTCCAACTGTACATTCATACAATTAACACTCACATAGATAGTAGACTGAGCCCAGTAGTGATAGATGATGACAATGTATGTCTGTATGCTGTTGATTATGTGATGAATGACACATCTCTGTTCACTGGCTGGTATGGTTCAGTGGTCTAGGGACATTCACATTGGTGATGGTGTTGGTGGTTTGAATCTGGCAGCATCCGCATCTTTTGCATGTGAGGTAGTCGTATGGTGGTATTCCCACAGACTGTCATACCTGTCAATCTGTTACTGCAAGAAGGCTGGATAAAGTCAGAGAGAATGGGGGACCAAAGGCCCAAAACTACAAACAGACATTACACATGCTCTGATTAACTTAGAAGGTGACTAGTATATCAGCGGGTTGGATCAGAACAGGATATCTGCAGGATGTAAAGCCCATCACTTAAATGCATCTGTAGTTAGTACTATTCAGTCACTGCATTATACAGTATTTTACCAGAACATCACAAATGTATGAGGAAAAGGCCAGACATATGGGACAAAATGCTGGACATTCTGCAAAAACATGTGCAGTGAGAAATATGCAGACTGTCACCCTGTATGTGGTGTTATATTATGTTCCCCAGTCACATATTAAGTACAGCACACAGATGGGGAATGCCATGGACAATTTCATGGAAGTGCTGTACTGCGGCAACAGGTGCAGCTGCCAATGTCTGTAGCACACAAAATCCTGAACTGGAGTACAGGTAGCTCTGGCCTGGAGTCACCTTGTAAGTACTGACAGTCCCACTGGGCATGTTCCTACACTTAGCTAACTTGAGCATAATTCTGTTGCCTCTTCATCACAAAGGCTGTTATGTGGAAATACATCTGTACATACAGACAGCTACGTATACATATTTGACTGCTCCTATCCCCCTCTCACATGATTAGTATATATATCAGTATGTACCCCAAATACATATAATACTGATATATATGTATATATATATATATATAATATACACACACACACACATATATATATATATATATATATATATATATATATATATATATGTATATATATATATATATATATATATATATACATCTATATATAGATGGCTATCAGATTGCCAAAATTCTAAAACTCTGAATACCATATGGACAAGACCATATCTCCAAAGTTTTGAAAATCTGAAAAAAAAAAAAAAAAAAAAGAACAAAAAAATTAAACAAAACAACTTACCTTTACATTTTTCAGGGGGGCAAGCCCCCCTGTACCCCCCACCTCCCTGCTACTTAAATATACCAACTCCAAGATTGCACTACAGTCAGGAAAATGGCAGGTCCCAGGGTTCCACACTGTACAGCAATCTTAATGGACAGTTTTCACATTTTCAAAACTTCAGAGTTATGGTTTCAGCCATATGGTCTTCGGAGTTTTGAAACTTCAGCGATCTGATATATATATGTAGTTATATATATATATATATATATATATATAGTTTTATATATATATATATATATATATATATATATATATATATATATATATATATATAGTTTTATATATATATATATATATATATATATATATATATATATATATATATATATAAAGCACTACACCCTCCTTGACTTCTCATAAGTATTAGGCTCCTGATTGGTCCTTCCTTATCAAGTGAAAAATCAGTTCCCTTCCCTAATCTGATCAGTAAAAAAACAGTTCCCTATACTAATCTGGTATGTCCAAGGGTCAGTTTCAAGGTTACTTTCCAGTCCAGCTGGTGAATCTGGGAATTTTGAGGCAATGTTACAATTGCCTTATGTACACAGACAATCCTCTCCTCCTTCCAACAAACTCTAATACATGTGAGAGATGCAGTTACACAGCCAAACTGGAGGCAGAGCTCTCTCAACCCAAGACTGGCACAGTCAGTCAGGAGGAAAAGGTAACCACCCACACCACAAATCCAGTCTCACACAGACCTATTGCATCTGCATACCCAACACATAAACACACAAAACATACTGAGGCTCTAAATAAAAATCTGCCTAAACAGCAAAGACCTCCTAAGCAGATATCCAAGCAACAGCCACCCCTCAACAATACCCACGAATCACATATCTCACAAAATCAGTGTGCCTTACAGTCACAGCCCTTAAGGCCAAACAACACACCAAATACACTTGTTATAGGGGACTCTATTGTCCGGCACACTGACGTCCCGCTCACCAGACTGAACAAGGAGAAGGTCACTGTAAGCTGCCTGTCGGGTGCCAGGATCCACCACATAACGCAAGCACTCAGGTTACTCCAAAGCAAGTACAAGTATGACTCCGTCATTGTCCATGCTGGTGTGAATGACCTGAGATGTACCTCCTTGGACTACATGAAAAGAGACATAGAGGAGCTCTCTGACCATGTATCTCAGGCTGGTATGACCCTGACCTTGAGTAGCATCTTGCACTCACCAAGAATGATGCCACAGTATAAAGACAAAATGATCAGTTTCAACAATTGGCTAAAGTATTTGTATCATTCAAAGGGGATCCAGTGTCTGTTAGCCTGGGATGACATGCTCGACAAGCCACGTTGCTTCGCTAGGGACGGCTTGCACCTGTCACCCTTAGGCTTTTGTATACTGGCCAAGGCTCTTGCCACCCTGATAGTGCCTTTTTTAGGCAAGGCTCAAAGGACAAACCCACCTCCATAGACAACCCAAGAATAAAAAAACTAAAGGTAATGCTACTCAATGCCAGAAGTCTAAACCTCAAGATGCACGCACTCGAGGCTCTCCTCAGTATGGAGAAAATCGATGTCTGTGCAGTAACAGAAACCTGGTTCAAGGCTCCTGAGAGCACCCCAGCACTACCAGGTTATAACTCATACCATGCGTTTCGGCCCCAAAACTCGGACCGAAGCACAAAAGGAGGGGGAGTATCTATATTCATCAAAGATATCTACACCTCCAGGTTAGTGGCACTGCATGAAGCATCGGAAACTATCCATGTGTAACTATCAGCGGGCAAAACTGCCTTTCAGTTTGCAGCCTGCTACAGAACACCCTCCCTATTACAGAAACCCCACTTGGCATTCCTGAGAACACTGGAGAATATGAAGGTCTCTCCAAACACTATGTTATTGGGTGACTTCAACTACCCAAACATTGACTGGGAAAACTACTCAAGCCCAAACACCCTCGCCTAACGGTTCCTTGAATTTATAAACTCTAACACAATGGAACAACTGGTCACCACTCCCACAAGAGGGAACAACATATTGGACCTGGTCATCACCAACATGGGGACTCTATGTTCCACACCAGAGGTAAACCCCTCATTGGTAAAATCAGACCATAAACAAATTTCCCTGGACATCCATATACCGTCCCCACCCCCAGCCAAGGAAATCACTGTAAAGAATTTCTCAAAAGCCAACTTTGCACTTCTCAAGACTGAGGTGGAATCGTTCAAAGCCTCTGGGCCAGATGATAATACAGCCCAATCCGCAGAATCCTTTACAAATGCATTCTATGAGCACCTGCAAGAATGCATGGATCGTGCTATCCTAAATAAAACCAAGACTCACTCCTCCAAAAACAGGCGACCGGTCTGGTGGACCCCGGCCATAAATAAGCTATACAACAGAAGGAGGAAGCTACTACATGACAGAGCAAAATCCCAAAAAGGGAAGGCATCTCTGATCAGTATTAGCAAGAAACTTTAATCCCTCATAAAATCATCAAAGGCCAGTTTCGAAAGAAAAATTGCCCTAGACACTAAAGATAATCACAAGGCCTTTTTTAGTTATGTCAGGAACATGGGCGGTAACTCCCAAATATGCTCTGAATTGTTGCATAATGGTGCAAAATATACCGAACCTACAGACATAGCCAACATCCTGGCAGACAGATTCAGCGCAAACTTCTCCCCCCCTTCCCCCCCCAAAGGAACAAATGCCTATCCCAACTGAATGTAACCTCCCTGACATCACAGATGCACAGGTGAAAGCTGCCCTCTCCAAAGCAAAAAGCACAGCATCTATGGGACCGGACAGTGTCCCAGGCTGTGTCTTACATGAACTCCAAGAAGAACTGAACCCTCACATTAAGTCACTGTTCAAACTTAGCCTTACTACAGGATATGTACTCAAAGAATGGCGTACAGCTACAGTGGTCCCACTCCACAAAGGTGGTGCCACAACAGACCCCGGAAACTATCACCCCAAAAGCCTGACTAGTCTGGTCTGTAAAGCTATGGAGCGTATTATCATGGAACTCATAAACAAAGACATTGGGAGCCTCCAGACACTGGACCTTACCCAATTCGGCTTTGTTAAGGGCAGATCTTGCCTCTTAAACCTAGTTGATTTCTTTGAAACAATTACCAAAGCCATAGATGAGGGCAAGGTAGTCCACACAGCCTACCTGGACCTCGCAAAAGCCTTCGACACAATACCCCACCCGGGCATCATAAATAAGCTTACCAGCTTAAATATCAACCCCTATATCACAAAATGGGTTGCAAACTGGCTCAGAGATAGAACCCACATGGTCAGAATCGCAGGTGCCATGTCCGAATCCAAACCAGTTACAAGTGGCGTCCCACAGGGCTCAGTTCTGGGACCTCTCTTGTTCGGTATATACTTCTCTGAGGTTCCAGCTAACACGGGGGGATTATGGCTGACAAAGTTCGCAGATGACTGCAAACTGGGGGCCATAATCGAATCTCCAGCTGACACAAGCATCCTCCAAAAGGGTCTCACAGAGACGGATGCTTGGTGCCAGAGCCACGGCCACAAGCTAAATGCTAAAAAGTGCATAGTCATCCCCTTTGGGAAAAACAAGGTGCCCACAAATTACCACATAGGTGGTAATCCATTAAGTACGGAAGAAGTAATTAGAGATTTGGGGACCAACGTAGATAGTAATCTCTCCTTTGATAATCACATTGCCAAAGTGGTTAGAAAGACCTTCTATATAGCCACCTTATCACGAAAGGGTTCGCATCTAGATCAAGAGAGGTCAATGTGCCCCTCTACCCGTCACTCATCAGGCCCATAATTGAATACAATGCCCCTTTTGGGATGTACCTTACCCGACACCTGCAGCAACTGGAGAGACCCCAAAAGTACCTCACCAAGAGGATCATGGGCTATAAACAGATGTCCTGTGCAGCTCGACTAAAGAAACTCCAGCTCTACTCAGTTGCTTAACGCCTACTCAGAGGTGATCTATGCCTGACGTACAAAGCCATGTCAAACTCAGAATTAATGGACATGCTCCACCTCAAAAAATCCAAGTCCCTTAGAGCTACACACACCAGGGACCTAAACCTCAGCAAAAAAATAAATAGGACATGCTGGAGGGACAGATTCATTTCCCAGAGGCTCCCCTCACTCTGGAATAGAATCCCAATTCATGTTAGACATAGCCCCTCGCTGACCTTCTTCAAGCGAAATCTGGACACGTGGATGGGAAATCGCAAATTCACCCCTGGGATCTCTTCTGTGTCCCTGCTAGACAGAGGCACAGTAAACTAATCTTAAAAGGGTACCTTCTGTGACCTACTTTACAGAGGCACAGTAGGCTAATCTAATAGGGAGGCGGAAGCCAAATACACTCTGGCTAGGCTTATAAATGCCCTAGGGCAGATAGCCTAGCATCTACTTATGAACCTATATATATATAAATATATATATATATATATATATATATATATATATATATATATATATATATTCCCCTTTACAATCCCGAAATACTGAAAGCTTGAATTTCAGTATCTAGGGACTGTAAAGGCAAAAATGTAAAAACTCGAAAGTGCATAAACGCATATTTGAATAGCTCGAATCTACGCTTATGCAGTGTAGCAATAGGATGGGAAATGTTTGGCAGGGATGCTTTACGGAAGTGAAGGTAAGTAAGTGTATGTGAGTTGTACTGTAAGTTGTGCATGTGGGTTAGAGTAGGGAGGTTGTGTTTGTGTATGTGTGATGTGTGTGTGTGTGTGTGTGTGTGTGTGTGTGTGTGTGTGTGTGTGTGTGTGTGTGTGTGTGTATGTGTGTGTGTATTTGTGTGTGTGTGTTATGTGTGTGTTCGAGGGAGTGTGAAGTGTCTGCATGTGAGTGATGCATTTTGCTACTGTTAGTGCGATCTCGGAGTTGGTATATATATAAGTAGGGGTGTATGGGGGGTGTGGGGGGTGCAGGGGGGCTTGCCCCCCTGCGTAGATGTAGTATAGGATTGTTTAGTTTATGTGTTGTGGGTTGAATGGTGTGTGTGTTGTGTGGTGTATGGTTTGTGAATGTTCGGGATTTGAAGTTTTCGTGTTTGTGTGTTTCGGGATTGTGGGCTGTTCGACTTTATAGTTTCGAGATACTGAAATTCGAGCTTTCAGTATCTCAATATTATAAAGGGGAACCATTTCTATATATTACTATGATACATAACACATATACATAATGTACACAGACAGCAACAGTTACAGAGGCAATCTTGTTATACACATTTATATGCAGTGGATATAAAAAGTCTACACATACCTGTAAAAATGTCAGGTTTTTGTGATATAAAAAAAGAGACCACAATAAATTATTTCAAAACATTTCCCACTTTTAGTGTAACCTATAACCTGTACAATTAAATTGAAAAACAAATCTGTTAGGAGAAAAAATATAAAAACTAAAAAACATACAATAAGCTGGTTGCATAAGTGTGCACACCCTTAAACTAATACTTTGTTGAAGTACCTTTTGATTTAATTACAGCATTCAGTCTTCTTGGGTAGGAGTCTATCAGCATGGTGCATCTTGACTTGGTAATATCTGCTCACTCTTCCTTGCAAAAGCACTCGAAATCTGTTAGATTGCAAGGGCATCTTTTGCGCACATCCCTCTTCAGTCACCCCACAAACTTTCTATTGGATTTAGGTCTGGGCTCTGGCTGGGCCATTCCATACCTTTAATTTTCTTCTGGCGAAGCCTTTCTTTTGCTGAAGTGGATGTATGCTTGGGGTCATTATCGTGTTGAAAGGTGAAATTTCTCTTCATCTTCAGCTTTCTAGACAAATGTTTCCGGTATTTGGAACTGTTCATAATTCCCTCCACCTTGACTAAAGCCACAATTCCAGCTGAAGAAAAGCAACCCCAAAGCATGATACTGCTGCCACCATGCTTCACCATGGGGATGACATTCTTTTGGTGATGCGAAGTATTGTTTTTGCGCCAAATGTACCTTTTGGAATTGTGGCCAAAAAGTTTAACCTTGGTCTCATCAGGCCATAACACATTTTCCCACATGCTTTTGGGAGATGTGATGTATTGTTTTGCAAATTTTAGCTGGGCCTGGATGTTTTTCTGTGTAAGAAAAGGCATCCATATTGGAACCCTACCCCATAGCCCAGACATATGGAGAATACAGGAGATTGTTGTCACATGTAGTACACAATCAGTACTTGCCAGAAATTCCTGCAGCTCCTTCAGTGTTGCTGTAGTTCTATTGGTAGCCTCCCTGACCAGTTTTTGTCTTGTCTTTTCATCAATTTTGGAGGAACGCCCAGTTCTTTACAATGTCACTGTTGTCCCATATTTTCTCCCCTTTTTGATGACTGTCTTCAATGTGTTCCATGGTATATCCAATGCTGTGGAATTTTTTTTTGTACCCTTTAATTGATGGCAGGTGTGTACCCAAGAAGACTGAATGTTGTAATTAAATCAAAAGGTGCTTCAACAAAGTATTAGTTTAAGGTTGTGCACACTTATGCAATCAGCTTATTGTACATTTTTTTAAATTTTTTTATATTTATTCCCCAAACAGATTTGTTTGTTTTTCAATTGAATTGTAAGTCACATTAAAGGTGGGAAAAGTTTTGAAATGATTTATTGTGGTCTCATTTTTTTTATATCACAAAGACCTGGCATTTTAACACGGGTTTGTGTACTTTTTATATCCACTATATATATATATATATATATATATATATATATATATATATATGTATATGGGGGGGTGCATGAATTTCCCCACATACTCTCAGAATGCTTAGGTTATCTGCACTCACACATCAGCCACAACAGTACATAATCCACTCACTCACAGACCCCTGTGACTGCGGAATGTCACCATGCACACAGAGACAGGTGAACAGGTGGTATAATGTATAATGGTTTCAACGCATGCCTTAGACAGGCCAAATTGTACCTGGTCACATGTTTTCCCATCTAACTGCAATCAGCCACCAGGGATATTAACAGATATCCCACTCCTAGGACACTAGATACAATACCAGTACCAAGCATTATCACTCTGCAACCCACACATGCTGTCGAACACAAGGCTACTTTGCATACTCCACAGATACAGTGCCTGCAATCACAGATACAACAGGCATAACCTGTGGTGCATGTGATAAGTACTGTGAGCTATAGTGTGTAACTGTAGATAGGTAGGGGTTCTACTCTTCCATCAGCCAACTTTTTGTGTAAGTGTATCCCCTTGTAGCACTATGGACATGCCCATATGGGCTGTCTCTGGGCAATGGTTATGCACTTTTTTGCCCAGTAATTATCTGCAGGCCTCTAAATTGCCCTACTCTACAAGGCCTGCTGATGTCATCCACCTTAAGAGCACTATCTGATGAACTAACATCAGGTAAAACGCCATTGTACATGTGAGAAGTACTGTGAGCTACGGTGTCTAACAGTAGATCGGGAAGGGCTCTAAGCTCATATCAGCCAACTCTGTGTGTGTGTGTGTGTGTGTGTGTGTGTGTGTGTGTGTGTGTGTGTGTGTGTGTCTGTGTGTGTGTGTGAATGTATCTCCTTGTAGCACTATGGACATGCCCTGATGGGCTTCCCCTGGGCAATGTTTATGCACTTTTTGGCCTGTAAGTAGCTTCTGTACTCTAAATTGCCCTCTTCTACAAGACCTGCTGATGTCATTCACCTTAAGAGCACTGGCTGACAGTCTATTACTAGATGAATTACATGGCATGTGCTATAAGTACTGTGAGCTGTCATGTGTAACAGTTGATTGGTAGGGATCTCTAAGCTCACATCAGTCAACTCTGTGCATGTGGAAATATATCCCCTTGCAGTACTGCAGGCATGCCCTGATGGGCTACCCCTGTGCAATGGTCATGCACTTTTTGGCCCTGCAACTAGCTGCTGGCCTCTAAATTTCCCTCCTCTACAAGGCCTGCAGATGTCTTCCACCTTAAGAGTGCTGACTGACAGGCTAATATCAGGTAAACTCTGTGATGCATGCTATAAGTACTGTGAATTATAGCATGTAACAGTAGATGGGTAGGGGTTCTAAGCTCACATCAGCCAAAGTGGTGTGTGTGTGTGTGTGTGTGTGTGTGTGTGTGTGTGTGTGTGTGTGTGTGTGTGTGTGTGTGTATGTATGTGTGTGTGTGTGTGTGTGTGTGTGTGTGTGTGTGTGTGTGTGTGTGTGTGTGTGTGTGTGTGTGTGTGTGTGTGTATATCCATACCCCAGACATATGGTAACCTTTGCAACATACACATTGGAAGGGTTTTGCATTATTTTACTGGTTGCAGATGATGTGGCCTCCCAAATGAATGACCATAACATGGCCTGCTGAGATCAACAAGCATTATGTGTCCTACATGGATAGTACTAGCAGCCATGAGGCATGGTGTGTGCATCCGGTATTGTCCTCTGAACTGTGTACCACTATATAGATAAGTTATCCACTGTACATGCAGTCAATGTGCACTATGTGTGCACTGTGGTGTGTCCTGTATGCAGTGAGTGGAAGTGCTGAGATCCTGAATGTGGCCATGTGTGCATGTCAGGCTGTGAGAGCATTGTACACCATATCACAGAGCAATAGGATATATGCATGCCAGTAGCATGATGGCCATATAGTCATCACAATTGGAGCTCTTGCTGCCCCTCATCACAGGAACAGCACATTTTGCCCAGTCCATGGGAGACGCAGCAACACCCCCACTGATGAGATGATATCTGCCCAGCCATTCATACAGATGGCATGTGTGGAGATGCACTGAGGTGCTCTCTGTGCCATACCAGTATGGAGGGTCTATGTTAAGGGTGCAATACATCTGCTACACAAATGTCTCCAACAAGCATGCACTACTAACATCACATAAGTGGCTTAATGTCCTTAGGGTCTAATCCATCTACTATGCTTCCTAGAGATAGGCAGCATATACAATCAAGTGGGGTCACACCTTGTCCTGTATGCATGGCACAGATCACCTATGAGTACGCTGAATGGCACATGTGGCACTGACACACATTGCAGATGAACAGTGCTGAGCACATACTGATGATGTCATAGGACCCTGTAAGGGGCCATACTGTCTTCTGCAAGTGCCAAAACAGTTTGCAAAGCATGTCAGTACATGGCTGTTGTACTCAGATAGCGGCATACTGAGGGAGGAGTATATGTTGGGTATGGCAATGTCACCTACCGGTGAGTGTGACCGCAACTATGTCATATGAATCCTGCCATACCACTGTACAGACATGATGCATGGCACATGATGCACACCTGTGTTGCCAGATCTGTGTGGCTACTTGTCACCTCTACTTATGTACATCACATGTAGGGACTGCCATGCTAATAACCAGGGACATAGGTCTCCCCGATGGAAAGGATTGTACATATATATTCAATTGGGGTTTATGGTCATGACTATGTCACCAGGCATGTATTTATAATACTGTCATGCAAGACACTAACATAACACATTGACTGTACGAGTACCACAAGTAGCAGGCAGCAGCCAACATTGTTAGCCACAGTCAGTCAGTACCTGCTTGTACTATGGAGACATGCAGTCCAAGCAGTAGTGGACTTGGGACTGTGCTCTATCGAGCACTGCTGCTTACAGAACAGCTATTGGAGTCGGATGACCCTATGTTGTACATGCCTGCTATCAGGTGGCCATGTAGTGACCCCTACATTAACAGTATCATGGATGCCTAAGTGGGTGCTTTATACATGTTGCCTGAATGGGCGGTACAATGAGATGGCTTGGGGCAGTCTGGGTGTTGTACATCATTATGTACCCCCAGCCATGTCCCTGCTGACTGTCATGACAAGATTTATGGCAATTGTAGTGCAGCAGAGCATGCTGCCAAATGTGTACATCATGAACAGTCTGGTATGTCAGCTGGTGTACATGCAAGTGTCTGGGAGTCATACCTGGCAAACATAGCATCAGGGGACCTATGCTGCACTGACCCACTCACCAGTGGGCTTCGCCATCCACCATTAATGCCATACCCCTTTTAGGTATTCCTTCTCTCTGCAGTCATAGCCACTGTCAGTGACCTCTGACTGGTACATTAGCAGGTGGTTGAATATTACTGCCTGTCACTGACACCCACACAGACCCAACAGTTATCCAGAATGGCCTAAACCAGGGTCAGGTGTTGTCTGCACCACTGACACAGACGGCATGCCAACCACTGCACATTACTATCCTTTGGGATATCATCCAACTCAGCACAATAGTGTAGTGTCTGCACACTGCACACACTAGAGCCATTACACATGAAGGTATGGACATACAGTGCTGCACTCTTTGACAATCACTGTTTATGGGTATGTAGGGATGCATTCACTGTTGTGCCACCAATATTAACAGGTTTCAGATGGATGTAAATGTCAGACTGTCACTGCTATACTGAATGTGGTGGCCAGCACACCATCATTGTGTGCAATAGCACCCTTGCCATGTTATCATGCAGGCATAATGTACAACTGTAGCAGCCAGACAGGTGCCATAGTACAGCAATACACAGTGCAGATAACATGTCCTATGGTGTCTGTGTCATGACCATACAACTGTAGTCTGTCTACTAACTGCTATGATAGGGATATTTATGTCCCCATATAGGAAGATGTCAGATCCCACTGTGTACGCGTCCTGCATTGCCATGACAGGAGTAACACATGTTCCACTTGTGCTACATACCAACAACATCAATATGGTAGACATAGTACATACTGGGGAGAATGCTATGTGACACAGACAGTACACCCTGTATGATGCACACATCTGTTGTCATACACATCATGTGCAGGTTACACACTGGGATGCAGAACACAACAATCATCACTGAAGTCCACCACCTGTCTGAACTGAACACAGGATATTTGTAGATTTGTCATCTCCATGACTACACCTTGTAAATATGTAACTTCAGAAAGTTCAGATGACACGTATCAAGGGTGTCAGACCTTATCACTAAGTACAATGCATAATTATGCTGACTGTCCCCATCCCCTCTTGTTCGACTGTTATACACATATGCTCCTAGGGAGCCATGCATGCATACTGCCATACCTTGCTGACATAATATTTCTGCTGTGCTGCCATGCCATCCTGTGCAACTGTATTGCTGCCATGTTTCCATAGTTTTTCCCCTCAGACTCCTAGAATAGAAACATACACAGGTCTGAGAGAAATATGTCATTCTGTAATACTACCACCAGTACAACATCATACAACATAAGGTACACAACGTTTGGTGCATAGTCATGACACATGTCAGAATATAGTATCTGTTGTGGACCACAAGTGGCATGGCAAAACAATACTGCATTACACAAGTACATGTCAAGTGATATAGTCACCCTGTGCATCAGACACATAGCTTCATTTCCCTGCATTGATGGCAAGGATGACAGGGATGTGGCACAGGTATCATCACATGCACAGGGTGAGGTGTGGGGGTGCTGGAGGCCTAGGCCATGCCAAACAGTTGACAGCATGTGTGTGAGTCAGGAACGGGTGCAGGTTAGATGGGCCATGGAGAGGTGTCGTGTGTATCTGTAGGTGACCTGCATGTGACAGTGGTGTTTGAGTGTGTGCATGTACATGGTCAAGCCCAGTGTGTGCATGTACATGGTCAAGCCCAGTGCTAGCCCTAAACGTTTGTATGTTAGACAGCTGTGGACCATACACAGTAGAGTGGGAAGTTAACTGTCTCTGGCCATGAACATGGGAACTGGCTCTGTCAGGAGTGGCACTGGCACCACCATGCCCAAGGTCAGATGTGGTGCTACTACCTGATGGTAACTGCTGTCCACTGGATCTGTGTCCCCTGCGAGACCACCCAGGACCACATGCCCATGGCCTGCCATGTTGTGGTGTAGACAGCACACTTCCATCTGTAGTGCTGGAGGTACTGTCACTATGGGAGCGTGACTGTGCATGGCCACATGAACCCTTAGCAGTTGGTGTTGCTTGCCTACATCCACGGGTCTGACTCCCAACTTTGACCAGACATTCCAGCACAGACAATGTGCAGTCCAAGACAGACATTGTCTCAGCCCACCATCTGTCCACTGCATCAGTGAACTGATCCAGAGTCCACCACAGTCACTGATGTCAGACTGTGCTGCATCCATAACCCTGAGCACATGTCTGGTGTTCTGTTCAGAACATGCCTGTGCCTCCATGATAGCCCAAAACATATGTCAAGTGACTCGAGATGTGACACAAACAAGTGATGGATAGACAGCAGACCTCCTGCAAGCACCCCTGTCAATCTGCCTGTGTGGGACCTTGCTAGCTCACTGCCTATGGCCTGTCTCTACACTCACTGGAGCCATAGTTGCAACACTTCTCTTTTCAAAGTCTCCACCCTCTGACTGTCCAATATGTGTGGCCTATGTGGACTAGGTATGTGTGAGCATTCTGACTGTGTGCAGAGACAATGCAGGCAGGAGAGGTATGTCAACCTCTGGGAAAGATTCAGCCCCCAACAACCCCACCTGTGCCTCACTATGGTCACCATCATCATCAGAGTCCGATGAGACACTGACATCAGGTTCTGAGGGGATGGACTCCAACCCCCCCCCCCCCAGTCACCTGTGAAAACCAAGACAAAAGCAGTACATGACTACCTGCACTATTATGTATGGTAATGCAACCAGACGAGAATCCACAACTGCATTACCAATTTCACATCTTCTCATCTCCGCTCCCATGCTCAACAAATAACCTCACAACAACATACACATATAAGTCAAAGCATTTATAACATGCATGTCAACTGCATACAGTTAAAGTTGTTAGTAAAATATACCTGTAAGGTATGCACTAGGACACTATATGTGATAGAACTACACATAAAACCCAGTGCACCTATCTTGAGAATTATATGCCAGTATTAGTGTCACTGCCTGAGGTATGTAGCATCTACCTTTTGTGTTTGATCAGGCATCTTGGATTAATTGCCTCATGTATACCAGGCTGCATAGTTGTTCATAACTATAAGTGCAAACATGTTAATGTTCACTCAGATACACACCTGTGATTGCCCAGTCTGTGAACTGTTGTTAACTGTACCAGAATGGTACATACAAATATTCTACTCTGACTAAACACAACATTTGTACATAGGACAATTTTGGCAGCCCTTAACTTTCATAGGGTATATATGATCAATAAAACAACAGTATCATGCTTATCAGGTAGAGGACCACGGGTTTGGGCAACACCTGATGGGCCTATAAAAGGATGAGGGAGAGATATTGTCAGCACCAGCATATGTTGCAGCACTACAAGGTAATATGTGCATACATCCATGTGTACAGTAGCCACTGTTACTGGGTGAATTGGTGAGATTAAGAGTATGTGTGCACAACTGAACTTAAATCTCAACCCTCCCCCCTCAATGCAGATAGACCTGACACCCATGTACAGGTATGTACAGCCTGTCACAATGACTGGTACAGTATTAAACTGGTGAACATAGTAGACTTACCTGGACGCTCCTCTGCTGTGGACTCCGTGGTACCAATCTCCACGATGAGGGGTGTGATGGATGCCTGGGAGCTGTTGTGTGCTCCTAGGTTTGCCGGGAATTCTTCTGTGGCCTAGAGCACTTGTTCTGCTAAAGGCCCTCCACTGGTAGCAGCATGATCCCTGGCAACACCACCGGCCCTTTGTCATGCAGCATTCACCATGTCTGTGGCTCAGTGTTGGACCTGCTCATAGGTCCTGTCCTGCTGGCCAATCTGATTGACATCCTGCACAAAGTCTGCCCACAATGTTGCCCATTGTTCATAATTATGCCTCGACCTGGACAACAAGATCTGATGATGCTGCCTTAGTGCATCCACTATTACCTCATTTTCCACATCTGAGAAGGGGACATGTCATCTGTGATACTTGGTTCCTGAAAGACAACAAAAGGGAACACATTACAGGACCAGATACGTGGATGTCCACTAAGTACAGATTCGGTGCACCCATAATGGCCTGCACTATCCACTGCTCCCTCACACATCATACCTAACAGCCTGGCAACATACTACATGTCTGGATCCCACCAAGATAGTAACAATACTGGAGTATGTCCCTGTGTGCCGAGACAGATTCTGCTGTATATTCCTACACCCAGGGCTGCAGTCTACTGTGGTGTGTCCCCTATGGGCAACCTTCCACTAATATGTCATACGGCCACTGCCAGACAAATAGCAATGTGCTATTACAACCACTGTATGGGGTCAGTCCAGCAACACCAGTGTGCACAATGACCGAAAACAATGCAAATCTGCTGTAGCATATGTTACCTGTAGGCATCATACCTCTCAACTATACAGATGTTTGCAGAATGTCAAGATGTTTGTCTCATAGTTTTGATCATTTTCACACAAAACTGTGCATTTCTGACAAATAGTTGACCAGTCATTGATGGTTGATGTCAGAAAATAAAGACAAACATCTGAGTTTCTGACATCATACCCTTCCGAACACAGTTATGCTACTGTAATATCTGTTATTCTATTCACTTTCTTACTTTGTACAAGCAATATTTAAACAGTGTCCCTAATTTTGAGCCTTTGTCCCTTCATTAATTATGACTTTTTCCAGATTTATTGTTGTAAGAGGTTGACAGGTATGTTAGGCATGTCTCTCATCCAATAAGGGAAAAATTTCAACAGAATCAGAGACGTAGCCAGAGTACATCAGGGAAATTCAGGGACACTTTTAAAATGTTAGAACTATTTATGTGAGACATTGACAGAATGAGAGGAGGTGAATTACTGTACATCATTTGATGTTACAGGAGTGTACAACTTTACTTATTGTCACTGTGTATTACATGTAATTCACTAGCTTTCCTACAAAAGCCAACGTTTGTAGGAGGGATTAAATTACAGCTGAGTGTGCCTCCAGGCATTTCTGCAGT
This sequence comes from Protopterus annectens, assembly GCF_019279795.1. NCBI lineage: Eukaryota > Metazoa > Chordata > Ceratodontiformes > Protopteridae > Protopterus > Protopterus annectens. The sequence continues at coordinate 132,181,053 of NC_056735.1, forward strand.
TTTCCCCTGCTACGCCTCTAGGTGTCAAATATTGCTTGTTCATATTTGCATTAATAATTCCAAAATGCAACATATAAGGTATCAGAATGTTTTATCTTGAAACATACATGATGACAAACACAATTGTATTGATATTTGATCTCTGTCAATGAGCATTTATTAGAATTGTGACGTGATAACTTCATTTTATAAAGGCTCAAGCCACACCCATTGGAAGTTAAAGGTACACATTCAAAAGATCTGTATTGGAGGGAATGAGTTAAGAGGGACAAAGCTAAAATGTGAGTGAAAATCAGGGACAGTTGAGAGGCATGCCTGTAGGTGTACAACAGCAGAGTATCACTGACATGTCATTGCCATAGATCTAAGATAGGCTTACTGCTGTAATCCTTATTCCCCATGCCTCTATCTTCCCATCTGCATCCTGTTATATGGAGACATCTGTTACATACCTGTTGGAGTGCAGTACTCCTTTGTTGAACTTTGCTTCCAGTAATCTTTTAAAAATATGCTCTTTGTATGAGTTAAGTCCCATACAGACTTGTTCCCCATAACCAGCTGTTGCCTTTTTAAGGTACTGCTCATTAGCATGTAATTGCATCTGCACCAATCTGTGGCTCTGATATGCTATTTGCAGCCAAAACAGCTGAATTGCACTGTCATTAGCCAATGTCATGCCACTACAGTGCAGTATATAAGACCTTCATGTAGACCTTGGCCCCTATCTTAGTTGTTATGATGGACATTACGGAGGTGTGTAGACTACAGCATCACAGAGCATAGGTACCATAACTATCAACTGTAGAGATGTATGTAGTATGTCCACAATTTCACCTCATATGTGTGGTCTGTGTCCCGAGACATTGTTTTGATCTGGCAGTTCACTGGCAAAACATTGTGGGTTATGGTCAGTAATGAAAGACATACATTTGAGTGTCAGACTTCATACCTATCAGAATATGCATGCTAATGCAATAGCTGTTATTCTATCAATTTACTGTCTTTGCAGGAGCAAACTGTAAAACGTGCCCCTATCTTTGGGCCTTTGTCTCACCCATTAAGTATGACTGTGTCCAGATTCCTTGTTCTAGGTGGTGGGAGGTATGGTAGGTTTGTAGCAGCTACCTTTGCTTACAGTTGTGTGTGCTACAGGCTGCAGATGCTGCTGCAGCCTATAACACATAGCACATAGTGGGGAGTATGAACACTTTGGAGGACAACAAGCTGTATGTGTAACCGTGGCAGCTGTGGCAGCCCTGGCATTACAGCAGAGCCAGGGTAAGGGTACAGTCCAATTGAGGCATGTGATTAAGGTATGTATGTTACGTAACAGTGCCATTAACAGAGTAGTAGGAGACATATAGTTATGCTATACGGATATGTGCAGTGTACCCCTACCTGCAGGCCTTTGACTTGAAAAACTGGATAGTAGTTCATTAATTAGCAGTAACCTGTGTGGATAAAGATTGCATGACTCAGTCATTAATTGCTATCTTCATAATAATGTAATTGAGCTGCAACACAAGCCTGGATTTGAACCCAGGGCTGTGAGTGGCAAAATGTACTGTCTGCAATGCATTTAACATACTAAGCTACTGAGTCACTGCTACAACAGGTGTATTTAAAAGGTATATGTGCAGACATACAGGCTGTAACACACATTGCTTGCATCCATCAGTGTGTGCATGGCTTTCTATGGCTGTATTTCTGCAGCAGGGTCTCAGGTGAACATGTACTGTGTCATTGATATGTTAGCAGGTGTCATTCTATGTGTTGCTAATAAAAGGGCACATTTACCTGCTATCACAGGCCTCACTTACATCCATTATTATGTCTTTTGTCTAGAGGTGCATTACTGCACCAGATTCCAAAGTACACTCCCATTTCTGCCATTAGTTTTTATTTCAGTTTGCATGGTGCTCCACTGAGACACGCCTAATGACTGTCAGTGACACTCACTATGTTTTGATGAAAACAACTTTCTTAAGATCCATGTGGGATGGTGGATTAATGCAGTGTGCTGTAGGTGTGATCAGTTCAAAACATGGCAGAGGTGTTTATTTTATAGGTATCTGACAATGTTATAAACACATTTAATCATTAACACTATTTAAGCTCAGCTATGTGAAGAGGCACAGTGCGCAGGGCTGTGGTGCTCACAGCCGCTCCATGCAATTCCATGCTAAAATAATATAAAGAAAAGAAAAGGGGGTGATAAGAAAATGGTGAAATGGGGGCAAGCAGGGAAAAACATAGTGAAAGGCAGGTAGGGATGTGCAGGAAGGGTGTAGGAAAGAACCATAGCTATCGATTTCGTGTACAGCAACAACTGTGCACTTTGACAGAATTTGTAGGTCAAATCCCAGAGAGAAGGGTGAAGACAACATAAATACATTGTCAAGCCAATTGGACCAAATTACTTTTGTCCAGTGGACATGTGTGCAAAATGGAGAACTATGTATGGGAGAGATATTTTTTGGGGAAGACAGGTGCGCATTTTTTTTTAGGTGAGAGTGGAATGTTGGGGAAAGACATAGGTAAATGTGGGGAGGTAAGTTGGACAGGAGAGGATGCATTCGCAAACAGACAACACAGATAGGACAGCAGACAGGTGCAGTGTGTGACATATGGGGGTGAACCCTTTGGATGGGGAGGGTGTTGTGGAATCCAAGTCCCACGTTGCTCCAGACAGCAGCAGCATGACTTAAGCCCCCACCCATGGGACTGTTGGCACTGCTCCTTCACTATCCAGAGGGTGGCTGTGCTGGAGGCTGGACACCAGGAAGAAGCTGCCCCACTAGGTTGGTGAGCATGTCCTGAATCCGGCTTAGGCGTTGCTCATAGCTGCGTTGAACAATCCTGCACACCATGACTGGCAGCTGAGCCTGGGTGATGATGTCTGCTCCACCACTACTCCCAGAGGCGGGCTGGGCCCCATCCCCCTGAGGCAGTACTAACTGACACCATGGGTAGTGCAGGGACAGCAGAGAGGGAACCACTGGTCTGGGTCTCAGATGTTCCAGGACCCAGTGCCACAGCCAGCTGAGGCAGTACTAACTGACACCATGGGTAGTGCAGGGACAGCAGAGGGGGAACCACTGGTCTGGGTCTCAGATATGCCAGGACCCAGTGCCACAGCCAGCTGAGGCAAGGTAGGTGGATCAGCCGGAATTGGCCCACTCTGACATACTGTAGTAATTGAGGTGTAGCAATAAGTAGAGGTTAGTTATGAACAAATCATTGTTAGTAATAACAGCATATCAAAACAGTAGAAATAACCCATTTACATAGCAATGCATATTGTGTGTAACAGAACATTAAATAACAGAACAGTCAGTATGTTAGCAGCATACCAGTAACAGTTGCAGCACAAGGCCAACAAAACAGGTTATTTAACAGTATTAATATGCAACCATAATACACATTTCCCAAAATACAGTTAATATAATAAAGTATGTTAATAGTAAATCATAACAATAATAAATAAATAAAGATAAGGAGTAGGAGGAGAGAGGAAAAAAGTCCATTAGTAACATTGTAGGCTATATCTCTGACAACACTACTACTACTACTATCTACTCTACAGGTCAGTATATCCCTTTATGTGACAGTGACTACCAGTCTCCTATAGCTGATGTAGCAGGTACATACCTCTCAAGCTATTTGCATGGGACAGTATGGGAAAAAAAAATAAGAACAGCAGGTGCACAAGTACACAGAGCACTTGTGTATAGTTACCAAGATGTTCTGTGGACTTAGTTGGTAATACTTTGCAATGCAAGTAATCATTTCTGTGGTCATCCTGCGACAGATGGGTTACACAATATTAATTATCGTACAGGAAATCGTGACACTTGAGAGACGTATGTGTACAGTACATATACTAACCAGCTGTCATACCTTGGTTGGCAGGCATGGAACTAGAACCAAATAGCTGTGACTGCAGGGGACATCTGCATAGAATGCAATAATGGACTGCAGCAACTTTGAACAGACATTCCAGGAATACAGCCATAATGGGATTCTCATCATCATCATCATCTTCTTTTGGCTGTTCCCGTTAGGGGTCGCCACAGCGGATCACCTGTTTCCATTTCTTCCTGTCCTCTGAATCTTGCTCTGTCACACCAACCACCTGCATGTCCTCTCTCACTACATCCATAAACTTTATCTTAGGCCTTCCTCTTTTCCTGTTACCTGGTAGCTTCATCCTTAGCATCTTTTTCCCAATATACTCTGCATCCCTTCTCAGCACATGTCCAAACCAACATAATCTTGCCTCTCTGGCTTTGTCTCCAAACCTTCCAACCTGGGCTGACCTTCTAATATACTTATTCCTAATCCTGTCCACACTTGTCACACCCAGTGCAAATCTTAACATCTTTAACTCTGCCACATCCAGCTCAAACTCCTGCCTTTTTGTCAATGCCACTGTCTCCAACCCATATAACATAGCTGGTCTCACTACCCTCTTGCAGACCTTCCCTTTCACTCTTACAGATACTCATCTGTCACAAATCACTCCTGACACTCTTCTCCACCCACTCCATCCTGCCTGTACTCTCTTCTTCACCTCTCTTCCACACTCACCATTACTCTGAACTGTTGATCCCAAGTATTTAAACTCATCCACCTTCACCACCTCTACTCCCTGCATCCTCACCATTCCTCTATCCTCCCTCTCATTCACACACATATATTCTGTCTTAGTCCTGCTGACATTCATTCCTCTTCTCTCTAGAGCATATCTCCACCTCTCCAGGATTTCCTCCACCTGTTCCCTACTCTCACTACAGATCACAATGTCATCTGCAAACATCATAGGATTACACAGCTTTATTTCTGACCCAACATTGCTGGTGTACACATTCTTGCTATTGATTTTAATGGTCTGTGACATCTAAACACACAATTATCTACTCATACTATGGGCTATCTCACCCATTTACCTGTAGAGATAAAAATTGTGAGCATTACATGACTGCTACTGTAATATTTACTGCTATATATCACTTCATTTGAGTCTGTGTGTGGCAAAATGTACTATATACAGAGTATGTCACAGACTGGTATACTGACTCACTACTGAGTATTGAATAAATATTTTCCTAGAGCTCATCTGGAACCATACCATAACTTAGTATTATTACTACAGTGATCTCATGTGGAACCATACCATAACTTAGTATTATTACTACAGTGATCTCATGTGGAACCATACCATAACTTAGTATTATTACTACAGTGATCTCATGTGGAACCATACCATAACTTAGTATTATTAGTACAGTGATCTCATGTGGAACCATACCATAACTTAGTATTATTACTACAGTGATCTCATGTGGAACCATACCATAACTTAGTATTATTACTACAGTGATCTCATGTGGAACCATACCATAACTTAGTATTATTACTACAGTGATCTCATGTGGAACCATACCATAACTTAGTATTATTACTGCAGTGATCTCATGTGGAACCATACCATAACTTAGTATTATTACTACAGTGATATACTAGACTGCAGTGACAGTAGAATGCACATGTATGAAATACAAGCAAAACACAGTAAGTTCATAGGTTCATAAGTTCATAGGTAGGTACTAGGCTATCTGCCGGAAACCATTTATAAGCCTAGCCAGAATGTGTTGGCTTATGCCACCCCCTTAGATTAGTTCCCTGTACCTGTGTCCAGAAGAGCCATTGAAGTGATCCCTGGGGTATACTTTCTGTTTCCCATCCACTCGTCAAGGCTTCTCTTGAAGAGGGTTAGCAAGGAGCTCTGCCTAATGTAGATTGGAATCTTGTTCCAGAGCATGGGAAGTCTCTGCAGTATCAACAATGCTGGTTTACACATTTTATTGCTAGTGGTTTTCAATATCTCTGAAGTCAACAAACAATATCAGTGGGCTACCTCACTCATACTTTTATTAACTGAAGTGTGTGTATGACAGAGTATATTGTGACTGATATTGGCCTAGAGACAACCTTGAACAGTACAATGAGTTCAGCAATACAGTTTGCAGCCATTAGATTTGCATTCTACAGCTGTAAAAGTATTATACGTGACTTCAGCTCCTTACCTTACAGACTCAGTGCATACAGCTCTAGTGCAATAGTTATGAGAGAACAGTCCTGATGTGCACCATTTTCCTCGCTGTTATTGGTATTGTTTCTTGTTTTTATTGAACTCAAATTATAGTATGCATTTATTGCAGTACAGTTGTAGTACCACATTTATTGCACTACAGGTATTATTGAATATACTTTATTGCAGTTAATGCTTTACTCTTTCTTGATTATTGCACCACAGTTAGCATAATACAGCCATACTCACTACACTCACAGTGCAACCTAGTCAAGCTCCTGGCATGGGACTCAACATTGTGAGCCCTCTCAGCTACAGCTTTTTGGAGAGAAGCACACCATTATGTATACCAGCTTTGCAGACATTCAGCTTGCATTTTGTTAAGACAACAGAAAACATACTTACATACTTGTGGGACATTCCCTGCCCTCACTTCTTGGACCAGATGTCCAAGGCCCCCCTCTTTCTTCTTTTCAGGTTGTCATGGTGGTGATGATGCCATACACCTATGCAGATAATACAAGTAACACTGGTGAGTTCTCTTGCCAAATGGTCCCAGGCCTCCACCTTACACTCTGGGCCCTGGGAACCACCTTGCAGCAGCCTATCATGTATTTTCACGAGGAGCCCTACCATGACCCTGGACTCCAGATTGCCCCAATGCTGTGCCTGAAAGCATGCCCCTTCACCAACACCTCCAGCATACCTCTCAACCTCTTGGAGCAAGAAATCTGGACAAAGCCATTATATAAAAGTGGGGCAATGGCCCAAAAATAGTGGCAATGTTTAAATATTAATCTTACAAACTTAGAAAGTTGATAGAATAACAAGTTGTGCATTAGCATGAACTTTCTGAGGGGTATGAAGTCTGAAACTCAAATGTTTGTCATTATTTTTTAACTTCAATCTTTAATAATTTACCACTAATTTGCCAGAAAACAACAATTTTATGAAAGACAGACCAGAAATATGAAGCAAAAATCTGGACATTCTGCAAAAATCTGTACATTTGAGAGGTATGACCTCCAGCCATGTCATCAGTTGATCGAACTCCAGTGGATTCTGCTAAATTCCCACCTATTGGGCTTAATATAGGCTGTTTTCCCACCCTTACCATTCATTTGGCAACATTCAAAAAAAGCATGCTGTCACTTAGCAGCACACAAACCAGCTTAGCAGACCTGAGCAGAACAAAAACTTGCAGAGCCATAGTTTAAGCAAAGCATAGCAGTGCGAAAATCAGTGAAGCAGAGCTGAGCAGCGGACAAACATTGTCAGACGTTACCATGTTTATGCAGTGCTTAGCAGGTCAAAGCACAGTTGAGCAGAGCACAGTGGGGTCATATTTTAAAAATTGTGTGCATAATGTTTATATCAAAATTTAGTATACATTTTCCCTTCCATGTATTCAAACTCTGGACCTATTACACACAAACCTGTAACTCTACCCATTTAGCTACATGGATATCAAGAAATCTGATATACCTTCACATATACCACTATGCTACCTGTTGCCAGCGCTGAACACCACAGCTTGCAAACATGCTTAAACATGCTTAAAAACACTGCTGAATAAATAATTAATTACATCCAGTTTCTATTTTTAGATGTCTGGCAGGTGTAGGATATGTATGTATGAGCTCCACCTGGCTCAGCAGAGCTCCGAGCTGTGTCATGCAAACATGCATTTAAAAAAAATAAATAAAAAACTAAATTAAAAAAAACACAGGAAATTATAGAACAGCATAACATTTACACATTTACCATTTGACACACTGCACAACATTGCTACAGCAGCGGGGACCATTGCAGGGTGTCTCAAACTCATCTGCAAGCAGGGTTAGCACAACACCTATCCCTACACTGATTCAGTAACCATGCTCCTTGGCTGTCCCTCAGCAATGTGCCATCATTAATATGCATAGCTCGCTGCTGAGGGGGAACCATGGCTGCAAACACGGATACATTCCATGTAGGCGCTACACGATATCTACGCAGAATTTATTAAATCCTGGAGAATGTCTTTATGTCAGTATTTTTTTTTCTTTGTATTGCTGAGTGCATTTATTACTTGTTATTATCTTTGCCAATGTAGCCTGAGTTGTGGCTGAAAAGGGTCCTGGGACCAGTTCACTTTCTTGGTTACCAACATATAAATAAATATGAAATAGAAAAAAAGGAGGGATGAACATGACATAAATAATTAAAGAACTAGTAAAGCACATTTTAATTCTTCATCATTCATGAAAGAGAAAAAAGCTTCCCACTAAAGGCATTGGGAATAGCATACAGACTTAGTTTGGAGTAACCTATAAATGTACAGCAAGGATCATTTACTACAGTGAGAGTTTTTACACCTCAGCATGAGATCGTGGGGAAGGTCTGTCAATTATTTTAGAACTACAAAATAATCGCTTTACAAAAGCCTGTTATTTAGCTACATTTGCTGGAAGTAGCTAACAGCTATTTATAGCATAAAACAAGCTCTGACAGGCACATAAATGAGGCACAGTCAGGGAAACACAGAAGTAACTGTATTACAGAAGGTGTGTTTAAATGACAGTTCTTCAAACTCCTGCCATTCTATCTTAATGACA